>NC_053023.1:539219592-539519592 GCF_003073215.2 Triticum urartu
GGGTGTTCGATTCATCACAATGTAACTAGATGATTGACTCTAGTGCAAGTGGGAGACTGTTGGAAATATGCCCTAGAGGCAATAATAAAATGATTATTATATTTCCTTGTTCATGATAATTGTCTATTATTCATTCTATAATTGTATTATCCGGAAATCGTAATACATGTGTGAATACATAGACCACAATGTGTCCCTAGTGAGCCTCTAATTGACTAGCTCGTTGATCAACAGATAGTCATGGTTTCCTGGCTATGGACATGGGGATGTCATTGATAACGGGATCACATCATTAGGAGAATGATGTGATGGACAAGACCCAAACCTAAGCATAGCACAAAGATCGTGTAGTTCGTTTGCTTTAGCTTTTCTGGATGTCAAGTATCATTTCCTTAGACCATGAGATTGTGCAACTCCCGGATACCGTAGGAGTACCTTGGGTGTGCCAAACGTCACAACGTAACTGGGTGACTATAAAGGTACATTACAGGTATCTCCGAAAGTGTCTGTTGGGTTGGCACGAATCGAGACTGGGATTTGTCACTCCGTATGACGGAGAGGTATCTCTGGGCCCACTCGGTAATGCATCATCATAATGAGCTCAATGTGATCAAGTGGTTGATCACAGGATCATGCATTATGGTACGAGTAAAGTAACTTGCCGGTAACGAGACTGAACAAGGTATTGGGATACCGACGATCGGGTCTCGGGCAAGTAACATACCGATTGACAAAGGGAATTGAGTACGGGATTAATTAGGTCCTCGACATCGTGGTTCATCCGATGAGATCATCGAGGAGCATGTGGGAGCCAACATGGGTATCCAGATCCCGCTGTTGGTTATTGACCAGAGAGTCATCTCGGTCATGTCTGCTTGTCTCCCGAACCCGTAGGGTCTACACACTTAAGGTTCGGTGACGCTAGGGTTGTATAGATATGAGTATGCAGTAATCCGAAAGTTGTTCGGAGTCCCGGATGAGATCCTGGACGTCACGAGGAGTTCCGGAATTGTCCGAGGTGAAGAATTATATATAGGAAGTGTAGTTTCGGCCATCGGGAAAGTTTCGGGGTCACCGGTATTGTACCGGGACCACTGGATGGGTCCCGGGGGTCCACCGGGTGGGGCCACCCATCCCGGAGGGCCCCATGGGCTGAAGTGGGGAGGGGAACCAGCCCATAGTGGGCTGGTGCGCCCCCCCCCCTTGGGCCCCCCATGAGCCTAGGGTTGGGAACCCTAGGGGAGGGGGCGCCTCCACTTGCCTTGGGGGGTACTCCACCCCCTTGGCCGCCGCCCCCCCTAGGAGATCCCATCTCCTAGGGCCGGCGCACCCCCCTAGGGGGCCTATATAAAGGAGGGGGGCGGAGGGCAGCAACACCTCAAGCCTTGGCGCCTCCCTCTCCCCTGCTACACCTCTCCCTCTCGCAGAAGCTTGGCGAAGCCCTGGTGCGATCACTACTGCATCCACCACCACGCCGTCGTGCTGCTGGATCTTCATCAACCTCTCATTCCCCCTTGCTGTATCAAGAAGGAGGAGACGTCATCCGCTCCGTACGTGTGTTGAACGCGGAGGTGCCGTCTGTTCGGCACTTGGTCATCGGTGATTTGGATCACGGCGAGTACGACTCCATCATCCCCGTTCTCTTGAACGCTTCCGCTCGCGATCTACAAGGGTATGTAGATGCACTCTCCTCTCGTTGCTAGTTGACTCCATAGATTGATCTTGGTGAAACATAGGAAATTTTTTTGTTTTCTGCAACGTTCCCCAACATAAGCGAGATGCGATAATAAAAGAGATGCAATATAATAAGTAAGAGACCCGGGGGCCATAGGTTTCACTAGTGGCTTCTCTCATGATAGCAAGTATTACGGTGGGTGAACAAATTACTGCCGAGCAATTGATAGAAGAGCGCATAGTTATGAGAATATCTAGGCAATGATTATGATATATAGGCATCACGTCTGTGTTAAGTAGGCCGAAATGATTCTGCATCTACTACTATTACTCCACACATCGACCGCTATCCAGCATGCATCTAGAGTATTAAGTTCATAAGAACAGAGTAATGCTTTAGGCAAGATGACATGATGTAGAGGGATAAACTCAAGCAATATGATATAAACCCCATCTTTTTATCCTCAATGGTAACAATACAATACGTGCCTTGCTGCCCCTACTGTCACTGGGAAAGGACACCGCAAGATTGAGCCCAAAGCTAAGCACTTCTCCCATTGCAAGAAAGATCAATCTAGTGGGCCAAACTAAACCGATAATTCGAAGAGACTTGTAAAGATATCAAATCATGCATATAAGAATTCAGAGAAGAACCAAATATTGTTCATAGATATACTTGATCATAAATCCACAATTCATCGGATCTCGGCAAACACACCACAAAAAGTGTTACATTGAATAGATCTCCAAGAACATCGAGGAGAACTTTGTATTGAGAACCAAAGAGAGTGAAGAAACCATCTAGCTAATAACTATGGACCCGAAGGTCTGTGGTAAAATACTCACACATCATCGGAGAGGCTATGGTGTTGATTAGAAGCCCTCCATGATCGAATCCCCCTCCGGCAGATCGCCGGAAAAGGCCCCAGATGGGATCTCACGGGTCCAGAAGGTTGCGGCGGTGGAAAAGTGGTTTCGTGGCTCCCGTGATGTTTTTAGGGTATAAGAGTATATATAGGAGAAAGAAGTACGTCGGTGGAGCTTCGTGGGGCCCACGAGGGTGGGGGCGCGCCTACCCCCTGGGCGCGCCCCTTGCCACATGGAAGCTTCGCGGAGTTCCAGATGTCTACTCCAAGTCTCCTGGTTTGCATTTGTTCCAAGAAAGATCCTCGCAAAGGTTTCGTTCCGTTTGATATTCCTTTTCTGTGAAACACTAAAATAGGCAAAAAAACAGAAACTGGCACTGGGCCTCCGGTTAATAGGTTAGTCCCAAAAATAATATAAAAGTGCATATTAAAGCCCATTAAACATCGAAACCAGATAATATAATAAAATGGAACAATAAAAAATTATAGATACGTTGGAGACGTATCAGATAGCTGCTCTTTGATTGATTGCATTTATTTGTTGCAATCCATGATAAATTCACCCCATGCTTATGAACAGAATAAAGCTTTTACTAAACATATTATTGATGCTATGATGAAAGCTTTGGAAGAAAAATTGGAATTAGAAGTTTCAATTCCTAGAAAATTTCATGATGAGTGGGAATCTACTATCAAGGTCGAGATTAAAAATTACGAGTGTTTTGCTTTATGACTTGGGTGCTAGTGTTTCTACAATTCTGAAATCTTTATGTGATGTGCTTGGTCTTACCGATATTGAAGAGTGTTCTTTAAATTTGCACTTGGCGGATTCTACTATTAAAAAACCTATGGGAAGAATTAAGGATGTTTTTATTCTTGCAAATAGGAATTATGTGCCCATAGATTTTATTGTTCTTGATATTGATTGCAATCCATCTTGTTCAATTATTCTTGGTAGGCTGTTTTCACGTACTATTGATGCCGTAGTTGATATGAAATACGGCAATATTAAATTTCAATCTCCACTAAGGAAGGGTATGGAACACTTCCCTAGAACAATAATTAGGCCACCATATGAATCAATCATGAGGGCATCTTATGGATCTAGAAACAAAGATGGCAAAACTTAGATCCTTGCATTATGCCTAGCTAGGGGCATAAAGCGATAGCGCTTGTTGGGAGGCAACCCAATGAATAAAATTTATTTTTGCCTTTTGCTTTCTGTTCTTGAGTGTTTGCACAATTATGCTACTGTTATGATTGTGTTTTTTTGTTTTAATTACTGTTTGTGCCAAGCAAAGCCTTTAGGATATTTTGGGTGATAATTGATTTGATCTTGCTGAAAACATAAACTTTTGCGCTCACGGAAATAATTCTCATTTTTAACAGGAGCATGATAAAATACCAATTCTTTTTGCAGAAGATTAATATACAAATTATTCATGTGGTCCTAATTGTTCAGAATTTTTGAAGTTACAGAATTATCGAAATATCTAGATTGCTACAAACTGTTCTGTTTTTGACAGATTGTATTTTCTTTGCGTTGTGTGCTTGTTTTGATGATTCTATGGTTTTCTTTGAAGAGTTTTTTGTCATAGAAAAGTTGGAATACAGTAGATATAATGCAAGAATAAAATATGAGTGGGTTTGCAACAGTACTAATAGTAGTGATTTGTTTTCTTATACTAACGGATCTCACGAAGGTTTTGTTGAGTTTTCTGAGATTGAAGTTTTCAAGTTTTGGGTGATGTTATGATGGATGAAGGAATAAGGAGTAAGAAGAGCCTAAGATTGGGGATGCCCATGGCATCCCAAGCTATTATCCAAAGGGAAGCAAGCAACTAAGTTTGGGGATGCCCTAGTGGCATCCCCTTTTTCTTCTAACGACCATCGGTATTTTACTCGAAGCTATATTTTTATTCGTCTCATACTATGAGTTTTGTTTGAAGCATTTTGTATGATATGAGTCTTTGCTTGTTTTGATTTTTTTGTTTTAAGTCATGAATCCTTGCTGGACACACCTATTTGAGAGAGCCAAAATTATGCCATGGCTTGTTAGAATTGCTCTCTATGCTTCACTTAAATCTTTATGAGCTATGGAATTGCTCTAGTGCTTCACTTATATCTTTTTGAGCATGGTGTGCTTTAGTATTTTTGAAGAAATGCTCTCATACTTCACTTATATTTACTTGAGAGTTAGTAATTTTTTAAGAAATTCTATCTTGCTTCAGTTAAATTATTTTGAGAGAAAGAAATATTATGCTCATGATCTTCACTTATATTTGTTTGAGATTATTAAAAGCAACATATGAAATTAGTCCCAAAGTGATAGATATCCAAGAAGGATATGATAAAAACTTTCATGAAGATCACTGGACAAAATAAACTTGATTCCTTGTAATAGTTTTGAGATATGATGATGTGATATGTGAGTCATGTCGATGAGTAATTATGCTTTAGTAAGAATATTGGTGTTAAGGTTTGTGATTCCCTATGCAAGCATGAAAGTCAATAGTTATGCAATGAAATTACATCCTCTTGTGGTGCATTATGCAGTGTTACATATGCTTAATGCTTGCTTATGAGACTTTTCGTTTCTTGGTTAGTCGCTTCTCAATCTTTTGCTAGCCTTCGTTTTGCAATAAGTATGATCACTACTTGTGCATCCAAAATCCTTTAAACCAGTTTCGCCACATGAGTCCACTATACCTGTTGGGGAACGTAGTAATTTAAAAAAAATCCTACGCACACATAGGATCATGGTGATGCATAGCAACGAGAGGGGAGAGTATCGTCCACGTACCCTCATAGACCGAAAGCGGAAGCGTTAGCACAACGCGGTTGATGTAGTCATACGTCTTCACGATCCGACCGATCCAAGTACCGAACGTACGACACCTCCGAGTTCAGCACACGTTCAGCTCGATGACGTCCCACGAACTCCGAACCAGCAGAGCTTCACGGGAGAGTTCCGTCAGCACGACGGCGTGGTGATGGTGATGATGTTGCGACCGACGCAGGGCTTCGCCTAAGCACCGCTACGATATGACCGAGGTGGAATATGGTGGAGGGGGGCACCGCACATGGCTGGAATAGATCAATAGATAAACTTGTGTATCTATGGGCTGCCCCTTGCCTCAGTATATAAAGGAGGAGAGGAGGGGAGGCCGGCCGGCCCCTATGGGTGCGCCAAGTGTGGAGTCCTACTAGGACTCCAAGTCCTAGTAGGAGTCCACCAAAGGGAAGGAGGGAAGAAGGAAGGAGAGGGAGGAGAGAAAGGAAAGGGGGGCCGGCCCCCTAGTCCAATTCGGTTTGGGCTAGGGGGGGGCGCCCTGCCTTGCCCTACCTCCTCTCTTCCACCACTTGGCCCATGAGGCCCAATACTTCTTTTCCTGTATTCCCGTATCTCCCCAGTACTCCGAAAAATACCCGAATCACTCGGAACCTTTCCGATGTCCGAATATATTCGTCCAATATATCGATCTTTACATCTTGACCATTTCGAAACTCCTCGTCATGTCCCCGATATCATGCGGGACTCCGAACTACCTTCGGTGCATCAAAACACATAAACTCATAATACCGATCGTCACCTAACTTTAAGAGTGCGGACCCTACGGGTTCGAGAACTATGTAGACATGACCGAGACATGTCTCCGGTCAATAACCAATAGCGGAACCTGGATGCTCATATTGGCTCCTACATATTCTACGAAGATCTTTATTGGTCAAACCGCATAACAACATACGTTGTTCCCTTTGTCATCGGTATGTTACTTGCCCGAGATTCGATCGTCGGTATCTCAATACCTAGTTTAATCTCGTTACCGTCAAGACCTTTACTCGTTCCGTAAAACATCATCCTGCAACTAACTCATTAGTTACAATGCTTGCAAGGCTTATAGTGATGTGCTTTACCGAGTGGGCCCAGAGATACCTCTCCGACAATCAGAGTGACAAATCCTAATCTCGAAATACGCCAACCCAACAAGTACCTTTGGAGACACCTATAGAGCACCTTTATAATCACCCAGTTACGTTGTGACATTTGCTAGCACACAAAGTGTTCCTCCGGTAAACGGGAGTTGCATAATCTCGTAGTCATAGGAACATGTATAAGTCATGAAGAAAGCAATAGCAGAATACTAAACAATCAAGTGCTAAGCTAACAGAATGGGTCAAGTCAATCACATCATTCTCCTAATGATGTGATCCCGTTAATCAAATGACAACTCATGTCTATGGCTAGGAAACATAACCATCTTTGATCAACGATCTAGTCAAGTAGAGGCATACTAGTGACACTCTGTTTGTCTATGTATTCACACAAGTATTATGTTTCCGGTTCATACAATTCTAGCATGAATAATAAACATTTATCATGATATGAAGAAATATATAATAACTTTATTATTGCCTCTTGGGCATATTTCCTTCAGTCTCCCACTTGCACTAGAGTCAATAATCTAGTTCACATCGCCATGTGATTTAACACCAATAATTCACATCACCATGTGATTAACACCCATAGTTCACATCGTCATGTGACCAACACCCAAAGGGTTTACTAGAGTCAATAATCTAGTTCACATCGCTATGTGATTAACACCCAAAGAGTACTAAGGTGTGATCATGTTTTGCTTGTGAGAGAAGTTTAGTCAATGGGTCTGCCACATTCAGATCCGTATGTATTTTGCAAATTTCTATGTCAACAATGCTCTGCACGTAGCTACTCTAGCTAATTGCTCCCACTTTCAATATGTATCTAGATTGAGACTTAGAGTCATCTAGATCGGTGTCAAAACTTGCATCGATGTAACCCTTTACGACGAACCTTTTGTCACCTCCATAATCGAGAAATATATCCTTATTCCACTAAGGATAATTTTGATCGTTGTCTAGTGATCTACTCCTAGATCACTATTGTACTCCCTTGCTAAACTTGGTGTAGGGTATACAATAGATCTGGTACACAGCATGGCATACTTTATAGAACCTATGGCGGAGGCATAGGGAATGACTTTTATTCTCTTTCTATCTTCTGTCGTGGTCGGGCTTTGAGTCTTACTCAATTTCACACCTTGTAACACAGGCAAGAACTCTTTCTTTGACTGTTCCATTTTGAACTACTTCAAAATCTTGTCAAGGTATGTACTCATTGAAAAAACTTATCAAGTGTCTTGATCTATCTCCATAGATCTTGATGCTCAATATGTAAGCAGCTTCACCGAGGTCTTTATTTGAAAAACTCCTTTCAAATACTCCTTTATGCTTTCCAGAAAATTTTACATTATTTCCGATCAATAATATGTCATTCACATATGTTTATCAGAAATGTTGTAGTGCTCCCACTCACTTTCTTGTAAATACAGGCTTCACCACAAGTCTGTATAAAACTATATGTTTTGATCACACTATCAAAATGTTTATTCCAACTCCGAGAGGCTTGCACCAGCCCATAAATGGATCGCTAGAGCTTGCACACTTTGTTAGCTCCCTTTGGATCGACAAAACCTTCTGGTTGTATCATATACAACTCTTCTTCCAGAAATCCATTTAGGAATGTAGTTTTGACATCCATTTGCCAGATTTCATAAAATGTGGCAATTTGCTAACATGATTCGGACAGACCTAAGCATCGCTACGAGTGAGAAAATCTCATCGTAGTCAACACCTTGAACTTTGTCAAAACCTTTTTCGACAAGTCTAGCTTTGTACATAGTAACACTACTATCAGCGTTCATCTTCCTCTTGAAGATCCATTTATTTTCTATGACTTGCCAATCATCGGGCAAGTCATCCAAAGTCCACACTTTGTTCTCATACATGGATCCCATCTCAGATTTCATGGCCTCAAGCCATTTTGCGGAATCTGAGCTCATCATCGCTTCCTCATAGTTCGTAGGTTCGTCATGGTCTAGTAACATGACCTCCAGAACAGGATTACTGTACCACTCTGGTGCGGATCTTACTCTGGTTGACCTACGAGGTTCGGTAGTAACTTGATCTGAAGTTTCATGATCGTCATCATTAGCTTCCTCACTAATTGGTGTAGGTGTCACAGAAACCGGTTTCTGTGATGAACTACTTTCCAATAAGGGAGAAGGTACAATTACCTCATCAAGTTGTACTTTCCTCCCACTCACTTCTTTCGAGAGAAACTCCTTCTCTAGAAAGGATCCATTCTTAGCAACGAATTTTTGCCTTTGGATCTGTGATTAGAAGGTGTACCCAACAGTCTCCTTTAGGTATCCCATGAAGACATATTTCTCCGATTTGGGTTTGAGCTTATCAGGATGAAACTTTTTCACATAAGCATCGCAACCCCAAACTTTAAGAAACAACAACTTTGGTTTCTTGCCAAACCACAGTTCATATAGTGTCGTCTCAACGGATTTAGATGGTGCCCCATTTAACGTGAATGCAGTTGTCTCGAATGCATAGCCCCAAAATGATAGTGGTAGATCGGTAAGAGACATCACAGATTTCACCATATCTAATAAAGTACGGTTACGACGTTCGGACACACCATTACACTATGGTGTTCCAGGTGGCGTGAGTAGTGAAATTATTTCACATTGTTTTAACTGAAGGCCAAACTCGTAACTCAAATATTTTACCTCTGCGATCATATCATAGAAACTTTTATTTTCTTGTTACGATGATTCTCCACTTCACTCTGAAATTCTTTGAACTTTTCAAATGTTTCAGATTTGTGCTTCATTAAGTAGATATACCCATATCTTCTCAAATCATGTGTGAAGGTGAGGAAATAACGATACCTGCCACGGGCCTCAACACTCATCGGACTGCATGCATCAGTATGTATTATTTCCAACAAGTATGTTGCTCGCTCCATTGTTCTGGAAAACGGAGTCTTAGTCATCTTGCCCATGAGGCATGGTTCGCAAGCATCAACTGATTCATAATCAAGTGATTCCAAAAGCCCATCACCATGGATTTTCTTCAGGCGCTTTACGCCGATATGACCTAAACGGCAGTGCCACAAATAAGTTGCACTATCATTATCAACTTTGCATCTTTTGGCATCAATATTATGAATACGTGTATCACTATGATCGAGATCCAACAAACTATTTTCATTGGGTGTATGACCATCGAAGGTTTTATTCATGTAAACAAACAACAATTATTCTCTGATTTTAAATGAATAACCGTATTGCAATAAACATGATCAAATCATATTCATGATCAATGCAAACGCCAAAAATAACATTTATTTAGGTTTAACACTAATCCCGAAAGTATAGGGAGTGTGCGATGATGATCATATCAATTGTCGGAGTAAATAGCCATGGGTAGCCTAACCGGCTTCCCCTGGCCCTTCTGAAAAAATTACGAGCCCGTCCGGCTCTCAAGAATCCAAGACATGGAGCCGCCTTCCCCTTGCTGGCTGCCACCCAGACCGGCTTTCGGAAGGCGGTCCGACTTTAGCCCTCATGAAGAAAGCCATGGGAGGGCCGACTTCGAGAAGCCGGCCGTGAGGAGGCCGACTCCAAGAAGCCGGCTCCCACAAAACGGTCAAGACCGTACCCTCAAAGTTTGCACCCACCTAACGGCAGTGCGACGGGGCGTGGCTATAGTGAGGCCAGCCACCCCCGAATCCCAGAGCACGCCTGGCACAGTGCGCCGTACGGGTGGCCTTGACCCGTCCGGCGCGACACTGTTGCCACGTTGCCCCTGATGTCATCCACGATGGGCTATTAGTACGGCCCCTGGGCGGTGGGCCCCTTCGGGCAGAGAGACACCCGAAGGCGGCCATGCCTCCCCTAGTCGGCCCAAGACGGAGCCGGCTCCCCACAGCTGGCTTGCCGCCTCCCTCGAAGGAGATGCCCCATTAAGGAGACAAGACACGGTGAGGCTACAACGATCGCCCGCCGGGCGGCGGCACTATAGCCACGCCTACCACGACGAAGCCCACGTCACCAAGATGGAGCAACAGTAACCAGCCGCCAACCAGGTCCTGGACAGTGGGGCCTGCCTGTCGACCAAGGGGCCGGCAGCCGGCAGGACCCACCAGTCGGCGGGCCCCAGCAGCCGGCGCAGAAGCCGGCGAGCGCAGTCACAGACGGCTGGGCCCCGCGCCCAGTCAGATTACCATTGTACCCCCGGGGGGTAGGCCTATATAAACCCCCCGAGGCACCCATGCAGTGGGTTGGACGCTCAACTAGTTTTAGACACCACACGAGGAGAAGAAGCAAGCTAGCCGTGCCCTTCTTCCTCCTCCCACCGAACAGCTCAAGGAGCATTGTGTAGCTACTTGTCCATCTAGTGATCATGCGGAGGCCCCGCAGAGCAGCAGTAGGGGTGTTACCTCCACGGAGAGCCCCAAAGATGGGTAAGATTCGCCGGCGTGCATGCCTTCGCCTCATCCCGTTTCCAGGCACCGGCGACGTCTTACTGGCTCCCACAATGATAAGCCACCCGCTGGCATATGTCGCACCTACCACCCGACATTTGGCGCCGCCACCGTGGGGCCAGGTGCACCGTCATACGGAGACCTATTCTGGAGGGGAACCCTCTTCCTCCCCCGTGAGCGTAGCCAGCCCGGCACACCCGATGGCGCTTGCCACAATGCGCTGCAAGGCGTCACCAACGCCTGCGCAGCGAGCAGCCTCGTTGATCTCCTCGACAAGACCCTCATCTCCGACGAGCTCGCCTCCGATGCGGGCACCGACCACCTCACCAACCTCCTCGGCCAGCTCCATGTCTCCAGCGAGCAACCTCCACCGATCCAATGCCTGTCGACTCCGACACGGCCTCGTTCGACACCTTCCCCACCAACGTCGCGATCTACAACGACCCGCTTCCCCGAGCCGGTGGCTGCGACGCTGTCACCACTGAGGTGATGGTCATTGGCCACGACGGCGCTGCTGACGAGAGCGCCCACGACGCCCCGCACGCGGCGGCCCATGACTTGTCCACCCCCCTCCCAGCTGATGCCGACGACGAAGCACTGGAGGCGCGCCGCCTCGCCCTCCTCGCAGAGGGCCGGAGGCTGGCTTCCGTGAGACGCCTCACTGAGGCCTACCAGCGCGAAGCTGACCGCGCCGCCTTCGGCATGCCGGCCCCGGGCGGGCCAAGCCGGGCCGGCATTGTCAAGCAACGTGGCGCCGTCATCGCCGACACGCTGGGAGTCGACCGCCCAGTCTACGCCACTCCACTCGAGAACCTGCACGCCGCCCAGGCGGCCGTAGACGAGCTGGACGGACTGGGGGCCGAAGAACTTCCCCACATGGCCCGACGCATCCAGCAGCTGATCGATGCAGCCGCGCAGCGGCACGAAGCCGACGCCCACGCGGAAAGCCCTCCCCCGCGCCGAGATCACGGCGCGACGTCCCGGACGGCGACTGGCAGAGACCGCGCGCGACGCGAGAAAGAGTCGGCTGCCAGCCGAAGCCAAACCCGAATCTCCATCGAGCGAGACGCAGACGGCCATCCCCGAGCCACGGAATGGCGGGGCAACCCGCCTCCGCCTTGATCCCGTGGAGAGAGATATCCCACCCCGCCGCCAGTGGTGCACCCGACTCTCAGCGGCCGACTAGGTCGCCGCGAAGGAGTCGGCGAGAACGACGCCCGCCATCGGATCGACCGCCTGGCGCGATCCCTGGCGCTGGAAGAAGAAGACGATGTCGGTCCGCCTTGCTTCGGCCCCCGCATCCGTGACGAGCCCTTCCCCAAAGGGTTCTCGCTCCCAAGAGACACACCCAAGTACAACGGCTCCGTGAAGCCGGAAGATTGGTTGATCGACTACTCCACGGCGGTTAGCATAGCCAACGGCAACCGGCGCGTTGCCGTGAAGTACGTGCCCCTCATGCTGCAAGGCACGTCGCGGACCTGGCTCAACAGCCTCAAGCCGCGCAGCATCAACAGCTGGCTAGATTTCACCGAAGCTTTCATCCGCAACTTCACCAGCACCTACAAGCGGGCTCCCAAGCCCAGACAGCTCTCCTTGTGCGTACAAGGCCCCGCCGAGTCCACTCGCGACTACCTCACGCGTTGGGCTGAGCTCCGCAACTCTTGCGAAGGGGTGCACGAGGTGCAAGCCATAGAATACTTCACAGCCGGATGTCGAGAAGGCACCCTCCTCAAGCACAAGCTCCTCTGCGACGAGCCGACTACCCTCGACGAGCTTCTGGACATAGCGGACAAGTACGCCACCGCCGACTCCTCGATGAAGACCGAGCTTCGGGTAGATGCGTCCGGAAAAGTACTCAACCCGGCGCCCAAGACGACGGCAGGGGATTCCGGCCGACGCCCACACTCGAATGACCACAAGCGCAAGGGCCCCGCGCCGCCTCCCGCCAGTTGGCAGGTGGCCACAGTTGAAGACGTGCCGCCTGAAGGGCGACCCGCGCCCAAGAAGCCCAAGGGCGGCAGGCCGGCTTGGTAGCCGGCCTTCTCCTACGAGCAAACTCTCGACGCCCCATGCAAGTTCCACAGCGGCGCGAAGCCGTCCAACCACACAACCCGGAAGTGCCATTGGCTCACCCGAATCTCCAAAGGCAAGGGGCTCACGCCGCCTCCGCCTGCCGGCCCGCCGTCTCCGGCTCCGCCGCCTCCGGCCGCTCGGCCCGCAGTCGGAGCTGTGCACGACGAATTCCCCGACGAGCAAGCAACCTACATCGTCTTTACAAGCCAGCCCGAAGACCGGCGCAGCAAACGCCGAGAGCACCAGGAAGTCAGCGTGGTCGCTGCCAACCCCGCCGGACACATGCATTGGTCAGAAAAGCCCATCAGCTGGAGCCGGGCCGACCATCCAGAGGTGATGCCGTCTCCCGGTTCTTATGCGTTGGTCCTGGAAGCCACCCTTGCAATGGACAGACGCGCCGCCCGCTTCTCCCGCGTGCTGATAGATGGCGGGAGTAGCATCAACATCCTGTACCGTGACACCCTGGAGAAGCTAAATGTCAAGACGAAGCAGCTCATGC
The DNA here is from genome assembly GCF_003073215.2 of Triticum urartu. Taxonomy (NCBI): domain Eukaryota; kingdom Viridiplantae; phylum Streptophyta; class Magnoliopsida; order Poales; family Poaceae; genus Triticum; species Triticum urartu. The sequence goes on from NC_053023.1 coordinate 539,233,085, forward strand.
CTACTCGGACAGTGTTCCATGGCATCGTACCCGGCCTGTCCTGCGCCCCCATTGGCAAGATCAAGATTGATGTCCTCTTTGGGGACAAGGAGCATTTCCGCCGGGAAGCAATATGGTTTGAAGTGGTGGACCTGGAGAGCCCTTACCATGCATTGCTTGGCCGACCTGCCTTGGCCAAATTCATGGCAGTTCCCCACTATGCATACCTCAAGATGAAGATACCAAGCACCAAAGGCGTCATCACCGTAGCCGACGATTACGAGAAGTCCTCTGAGTGCGCGGCAGCCAGCAGCCGGCTGGCCGAGTCCCTTGTGATTGCCGAAGAAAAGAAGATGATGGACCGAGTCGTGGCCATAGCCGGCAAGCAGTCGGCCGTGTCCCCCGACCCCAAGGAGCATGATGCTCAAGGATCTTTCCAGCCGGCCAAGGAGACGAAGAAGATACCTCTTGACCCCGAGCACCCAGAGAGGTTTGCCGTCATCGGGGCAAACCTGAACAGCAAATAGGAAGGCGAGCTCGCCGATTTCCTCCATGAGAATCGGGACATCTTTGCATGGTCCCCCAAGGACATGCCGGGTGTTCCAAGGAAATTCGCCGAGCACAAACTACACGTCCGAGAAGACGCAAAGCCAGTCAAACAACCCCTTCGCCGACTGTCGGAGGAGAAACGCAGGATTGTAGGGGAGGAGATAGCCCGGCTTCTGGCAGCCGGCTTCATTATGGAAGTTTTCTTTCCAAGTGGCTCGCCAACCCGGTCCTCGTGCTAAAGAAGAACAACAAGTGGCGCATGTGTATAGACTACACAAGCCTCAACAAGGCCTGCCCCAAAGATCCCTTTGCCCTGCCAAGGATTGACCAAGTGATAGACTCCACAGCCGGATGCGAGCTGTTGAGCTTCTTGGGTGCTTACTCAGGATATCACCAGATAAAGCTGGATCCGGACGACCGCCTGAAGACCGCCTTCATCACGCCATTTGGAGCCTTCTGCTACCTGACCATGACATTCGGCTTGAGAAATGCCGGTGCCACTTTTCAGCGTTGCATACAGAAGTGCCTCCTCAAGCAACTCGGCAGAAACGCTCACGTCTACGTGGACGACATTGTGGTGAAGACGGAGAAGCGCGACACCTTGTTGGGAGACCTCAAGGAAACGTTTGAGAACCTACGCCGGTTCCAAATCAAGCTCAACCCCGAGAAATGCGTGTTCGTAGTGCCAGCCAGCCAGCTCCTAGGCTTCCTGGTCTCCGAACGCGGCATCGAATGCAACCCGGTGAAGATCAAGGCCATCGAGAGAATGGCGATCCCCACCAAGCTTCGAGACATCCAAAAGTTCACTGGATGCTTGGCCTCCTTGAACCGCTTCATCAGCCGGCTCGGAGAGAAAGCTCTCCCCCTCTACCGCCTCATGAAGAAGAGCACTCACTTCGAGTGGAACGACCAGGCCGACCAAGCTTTTCGCGAGCTGAAGAAGATGCTAGCCACGCCGCCCGTCCTGGCGGCGCCGACTGAGAAAGAGCCCATGCTCCTTTACATTGCCGCAACCAGCCGGGTGGTCAGCACCGTCATCATAGTCCAACGCCCAGAAGAAGGTCGAGCCCAGCCGGTCCAGAGGCCGGTGTATTATTTGAGCGAGGTACTGTCCGCTTCAAAGCAGAACTACCCGCACTACCAGAAGATGTGTTACGGCGTGTACTTCACCGCCAAGAAGCTGAAGCCCTACTTTCAAGAGCATCCCGTCACGGTCGTATGCACCGCCCCGTTGGCCGAGATCATAGGAAGCCGGGACGCATCCGGCCGGGTGGCGATATGGGCCATCGAGCTGGCCCCTTACACAATCTTCTACCAGCCCCGCACCGCCATCAAGTCCCAAGCACTGGCCGACTTCCTCGTCGACTGGGCCGAGACCCAGTACCTGCCGCCGGCTCCCGACTCCACCCATTGGCGCATGCACTTTGACGGGTCCAAGATGCGCACCGGCTTGGGAGCCGGCGTCGTCCTTACCTCTCCCAAAGGCGACAAGCTCAGATACACGCTACAAATCCACTTTGCCGCCTCCAACAACGTGGCCGAGTACGAGGCTCTCATACACGGGCTGCGGCTTGCCAAAGAACTCGGCATTCGCCGGATCCTATGTTATGGCGACTCGGACCTGGTGGTTCAGCAATCATCCGGCGACTGGGACGCCAAGGACGCAAATATGGCAAGCTACCGCTTCCTGGTCCAACAACTCAGCGGATACTTTGAAGGATGCGAGTTCCTCCACGTACCGCGAGCCGACAACGAGCCAGCCGATGCCCTAGCTCGAATAGGCTCTACTCGGCAAGCAATACCAACCGGCGTCGCTCTACAACGCCTCCTCAAGCCATCTATCAAGCCGTCTCCAGATTCCGATTCCATCTTCGTGCCGCCTGACCCCGACGCGGTCGGGTCCGGCTCGAAGAACCAAGCAGGCGACCCCGAGACTTCCGCAGCCGGCCCGGGGACTTCGGCAACCGGCTCGGGGACTGCCACAACCGGCTCGGGGACTGCCACACCCGGCTCGGGGACTGCGGTAGCCGGCCCGGGGACTGCACCAGCACAACAGCCGGCGGCCGACTCCAGCATTTCACCACCCAGCCCGCCCACCCTGGTGGCAGTAGCCACATTGGCAGTAGGAGAAGTCGCGGCTCCGTCATGGGCTCAGTCCATCCTCAACTTCCTAGTAAACCAAGATCTGCCGGCTGACGAAACAGAGGCAAGACAAGTCCAACGTCGAGCCGGAGCATACACAATCGTCAACAGAGAACTAGTCAAGTGCAGTGTCACTGGAGTCCTCCAATGGTGCGTCGAGCAAGAGAAGGGCATTGCAATCCTCAGAGACATTCACCAAGGAGAATGCGGCCACCATGCGGCCTCAAGATCACTCGTCGCCAAAGCCTTCCGCCATGGTTTCTTTTGGCCGACTGCTTTGGATGATGCCAAGGAATTAGTTAAATATTGCAAAGGGTGCCAACTCTTCAGCTCCAAGCAACACATGCCGGCTTCGGCACTCAAGACCATTCCCGTCACCTGGCCCTTCGCCGTTTGGGGACTGGACATGGTGGGCCCATTCAAGACGGCGCGCGGCGGCATGACGCATTTGCTCATCGCCGTGGACAAATTCACCAAGTGGATTGAGGCAAAGCCGATCAAGAAGCTGAATGGGCCGACTGCTGTGACATTCGTCGCAGACATAACAACTCGGTACGGCATGCCACACAGCATCATCACCGACAATGGCACGAATTTTGCCAAAGGAGCCTTGGCACGTTTCTGCGCATCCCAAGGTATCCGGCTAGACCTAGCGTCCGTCGCCCACCCGCAGTCAAACGGCCAGGTCGAGCGAGCCAACGGCCTCATCCTCTCTGGCATCAAGCCCCGACTGGTCGTACCACTAGAGCGTTCAGCCGGCTGTTGGCTCGACGAGCTGCCGGCTGTCCTCTGGAGCCTGCGCACTACACCAAACAAGTCAACTGGCTTCACCCCTTTCTTCCTCGTGTACGGTGCCGAGGCGGTCATCCCAACTGACATCGAGTTCGACTCGCCTCGAGTAACCATGTACACGGAAGCGGAGGCCAAGGAAGCACGAGAAGACGGCGTCGACTTGCTGGAAGAAAGCCGGTTGTTAGCCCTCAGTCGGTCTGCCATCTACCAGCAGGGCCTGCGCCGCTACCACAGCCGGAAGGTCAAGCCAAGATCCTTCCAAGAGGGCGATCTTGTGCTCCGGCTGATCCAGCGAACAGCCGGCCAGCACAAGCTCTCGGCCCCTTGGGAGGGCCCATTTGTCATCAGCACAGCCTTAGGCAACGACTCCTACTACCTGATCGACGCACAGAAGCCGAAGGCACGAAAGAGAGACGACTCCGGCAAGGAGTCGGAACGACCATGGAACGCCAACCTCCTTCGAAGATTTTACAGCTGAAATGCAGTATGTATCACGCTAACTTTTGTACTAAGTACGAGACAATAGGCCCCCCGAGGAGGGCTCGGGGATTGCCATCCTTTATCTATGAATGAAAAGTATCATGCTTATGACCTTGTCATTTCATTTACTTGTTCCATCCGGCACCGGGTTCGACTAGTCGGCCCGGGGACTGGCCGACTGGAGTTATATTAGAAGTCCTACCCGCGGTCAGACAAGTAGTGTGCCGACACCCAGGCTTAGCTCTTGCCAAAGTCACAGTTCGAAGAACCGGCTGTCCGACTGGCAAGAGTCAAAACCAGGAAAGGATGCCCACACGAAAAATGGCCAGGGACCATCGGACTAATATAACTAAAGCCGGTTTGTCGCCTACCACCGACTGACTACTAGAGTAGCTGGCCGACCGGTTTCCATTCACTTCACTTCAATCCAAGAAAGCTCGAGTACTTGCCTCCCCAAAGAGGGAAGGCGGCAAAGGAAAAAGCCTAAGGATAAAAAGCATACACGAATGGAAACCAAACATGCACATAATAATATTTTACATAAAAGACCTCCGAGAGGCCAGCATTCAACATAGTTTCGATACACCCCCAGTGGGTGGAACTGCGAAAGCTTAATAAAGATTGTTCAAAAGACAACAAGCAGGAAAAATAAGGATGAGCCGGGCTGGTCGGCGGAGACGGTTGTGCCGGCTGAAGGAGCGGCCGGCTGGCGAACCTAGGCTTGATCACCGCCTCCCGCAGAGGGCACGCTTCCACGCGCCTCATTGCTGGAGGCACGGTCAGCTTGAGGCCGGCCGGTTGTTCCACTAGCTGGCTCGACGTCTTCGCCGTCCTCTTCTTCGTCATCCTTGCCCTCGTCCCTGGAGGCGATCTCCTCTGCCGAGTCTTCGCCCACCGCCGGGTTCAGCCCGAACCACTCCTCCGGCTGGGCAACGCCGTCATCATTGATTTCAGGTGCAAAAACGCTGATGTCGGTGCACTCGGCGATCGTCGAAGCACGCTGGGCGATAGCCGGCCGCACCTCCTCCAGCTCTGCGTCGGCCTCCAGCCGCCAAGTGCGCAGCTGGTCCAGGTTCAGCCCTGGGTACCAAGCCCGAACGAACTCCAATGCCCGCCCGGCTCCGAGACGGGCCGCCGACGCCTTCCAAGCTTCAAAGCGACCGACTACGACCTCCAGCCAGTCGGCAGTCCGGCTTGGGGTGCGGGGGATCGTCTCGCCGGGTCAGAGGGCGGCCAACACCTGCGCCCCGGCACGTTGGAGCTGGTGAAGCATCCGATGAGCCGGCTGCAACCGCGCCTGGACAGCCAAGAGCTGCTCCTCAAGCGTCCGGTTCGCGTCCGGCGCGATGTTGGCCCCCGCCTGACAGCGTGCCTCGCGATGGGCCTCGATGCTTTGGGCGGCGAAGGCGGAGTAGCCGGGAAAGTAGTCTGCATAAGAAAAAAAAGGCAGCAGCACAAGTTAGGCCAAAAACCAGGCGCCAAGGGGCAGGAGAGGAGCGAGAAAGGCGGCTTACCGTCGATCAAGTCCTCGATGCGGCCGAAGCCTTCATCCAGTGCTCGCCGGGTCTCAGCCCAGCTCGCCGCCTCGGTCTCAAACTCTGCCTTCAGGGCGGCCTCGCTATCCTGCGCTTTCTGCAGGGCCGCCTTGTGGCTCTTCTCTTGGTCAGCCAGCTTCTTGGCCAGGCGGTCACGCTCCTGGACCAAGGCAGCGTGCTCAGCATCCTTGGTACGAAGGGCGGCCTGCGCTTCACCGAGCTCCCTCCTCAAGTCGGCGTTGGCCCCTGAAAGCGCGAAAGACAAAAGAAAACCAATAAGGTAGTCGTCAAGAAAGATCCGACCCGACTGCGCAGCAGTCGGCCCGAATCTCGAGGACTACACCCAGTGGGTGCGCTGACGCGCCCCCACAGGAGAAAGACAAGATCAAGCACTTACTTCGGCAGTTGGCCAGGTCGTCGGTCTTTCGACCCAACTCCTGAGCCTGGGAGTTGAAGGCGGCAGCACGGGAGTTATGATATTCCTGGAAGTTCAGACAGGAAGCAAAAATAAGGTAGTCGTCAAGAAAGATCCGACCCGACTGCGCAGCAGTCGGCCCGAATCTCGGGGACTACACCCAGTGGGTGCGCTGACGCGCCCCCACGGAAGAAATCAAGAGACCAAAGTGGCCAAGAATGAAAAACTCACCCGGATGACGGCCCGCATCGACAGGAACTCCTGGGTGTACTGCTGTAGCAGGGCGGCCTGAGCTTGAAGCTGGCTCCGGACCTCTTGAGCCGCCGCATTTAGCTCGCTAGTCCCCCCTGCTGGGAGTCCACTCGGACGTGGCGGTGCTGGCCGTCTCCAGAGCCTCCGCTGACTGACCGGCGCCCGCAACTCGGCGCGACTCCGGTGGAGCGGCGCCTCCCCCTGCGTGCCGACGCGTCATCAGCTGCACCTCGAGGCCGGCTCTGTCCTCCGGCTCACCCCCGGCCGGCTCCTCTGGCGCCGCTGACGATTGGCCGCCTTGGCCCGCTCTGGTTGGCGCTGCCGGCGGCACTCTCCCCGCGAGGACCACGAGGTCCTCCCTCCTCTCCATCAGCGGCGGGTCTTGGACAATTTCCTCCGCCAGGGGCAATGGGGTGTCAGGGGCCACGGCTCGGAGGTGGATGGCATGGCGAGCAGCGGAGGCTGGTTACGCGAACCCTCCGCCTCCGCTCCGCGGTCGCCGCCTCCGCCTGGGCCTTGGCTGCCGCGTCGGCCTGCTCCCTCGCCGCCTGGGCGGCCGCTTTTTCCGCCGCCTCACGCTCCTCCCGCGCCTCACGGGCGTTCCGCTCTGTGGCCTCCCTGAGGTCGGCGCGGGGGTCCACGCGGCGGGAGCCGAAGACCCTCCGGTCGGCCCAACTACGGAGCCGCCCGACCCCGCTCAAGGGAAAGCGGCGCCCTGTCCAGCAAGCGGGAAAAAGTTAAGAAGAATGTTCGAACAAGAAGAGAATGATGAAGAGCATGCGACAGGCAATCGACGACTTACGCTGAGACCGCCTGAGGCTGCTTCACCGCCTTGCGGAAGCGGGCCGCTTTCGCGGCCGCCTCATCTCGTTTGGTCGCCGCGGTGGAGGCTTTGGACTTCTTCGGCCGACTGCCGAAGAGGATTGACGCGGCCCGGCGCTTCTGTGCGCCGCCGCGGCAGCCGGCGCGGTGGACGAGCCCGCGCCTTGATGGTCGGCCGCCGGCTGGCGACGCGGGCGACTTCGGCTTCAGCGTCATCCGGCCACGGCCAGTCCTCGAAGCTGGCGGTGAGCCTTGTGCCTCCGGGCTCGGCGTCGTCCCCCATGACGGCGTCTTCCATGGCGGCCGCCCCCAAGTCCGGGTCATCGACGTCGTCCACCGTACGGTCGGGGACGTACTCGCGCTCTATCCCTGCTGCCCCAGTCGTCGGCGGAAGAAGGGGGTTCTACTAAGAAGAACCGACCAATCAGAAGCCGGCCATCATAAAGTCGGCTACCAACAGAAAGAAGAAAGAGAGGAAGGCTTACCACGGGCGGAGGGTTGGCGCAAGAATACGGCACCTTGCCGTATCGCCAGTCCTCAGCGAGCTTGCAATTGGAGATATAATTTACCATGTATGACACCTCCGCATGAGGCATCTCCCTGGTGCTCAGCCGGCTTGGGTCGAAGCGGCCGCTCATCTGGCACATCATGTGGGGCCGGCTTTGGAGAGGAGATATCCGGCGCTCCACGAAGGCGGCCACCAAGTCGGCCCCGCTCAAGCCTTCCGATCGGATCATCACCCGAAGCCGGGAGACGGCAGCGTTCCCGGCCTGAGACAGTGACCGGGACCGGAAACTCCATGAGGGCTGCCTCCCAGCCGGCGGGCCGGCTACATAAGTCGGCAGGTTGACGTGGTCTCCTTGCTGGGCGACGTTCTTCACATAGAAGTATGACTTCTGCCAGATCTTCACCGACTGGATCAGGGGGATGGGCGGGAACGGGTTGTTCTCGCCCGCCCTCCTCATGGCGATGAAGGCCCCGCAGGGGGCGGGCACGCCGGCGACGACGGTGCCGAGTTTGCTCTGGAAGAATTCCCCCCAGAGCTCCAGCGTGGGGAGCAGCCCCAAGAAACCTTCGCAAAGGGAGACGAAGGCCGACAGCAGCATCACCGCGTTGGGCGTGAGGTGATGCGGCTGAAGATTGTAGAACTCGAGGAAGGAGCGCAGGAACCCGCTCGCCGGAAGGCCAAAGCCGCGCAGGAAGTGCGAGCGGAAGACGACCCGCTCGCCCTCCTCCGGTGCCGGCGAGATCTCCGTCTCTGGCGCCAGGCGGACCCGCACGAGGTTGGCGTCGGGTAGGCACCGAGTCTGGTGGAGGAACTCAACATGGTCCTCGTGGACGTTGGAGCCGTCCCACGAGCTCGACAGCGCCATGGGAGCAAGACGATGTGGCGGCGCGGCGGCGCTGAGACGGGAGGCTGCGGCGGCAACGAGAGGAAGAAAGTAGGACGAGAAGGGGCGGAGCGAGAGAGAGCGTGCGAACCTCTGTCGCTCCCCCTCCTCCCCCTACTTATAGGCTCGCGTGGCGGAGCCGAGGAGGCGCGGCGTGGGGAAACATGGGGATCGATCGTGCCCACTCCCCCACGTCCCGCGTTTATTACGCCCTGACGGCGAAATAAAACTGCCGCGGGAAGGCGAGCGGTCCATGTGGGCCACGGAAGATCCGCGCTCGGACCGAGGCCTGCGAGTGGCGGGCCCGGGCCTGCGGCGACGTCCCGTCGCGCGCGTGCGTTGGCAGGATTTCCTCGCCACGTGGCCCGCGTTCCCGCCTACGAGAGCCGGAGCTCTCTGAAGTCAGCGCGCACAAGCAAAGCCGGCCCCGCAGGATAGGAAGCTGACCAAGCTTCTCGTCCCCTTATCAGCCTCGAAGCTCGCTCGGCTTCGGGGACTACTGTCGGAGTAAATAGCCATGGGTAGCCTAACCGGCTTCCCCTGGCCCTTCTGAAAAAATTACGAGCCCGTCCGGCTCTCAAGAATCCAAGACATGGAGCCGCCTTCCCCTTGCTGGCTGCCACCCAGGCCGGCTTTCGGAAGGCGGTCCGACTTTAGCCCTCATGAAGAAAGCCATGGGAGGGCCGACTTCGAGAAGCCGGCCGTGAGGAGGCCGACTCCAAGAAGCCGGCTCCCACAAAACGGTCGAGACCGTACCCTCAAAGTTTGCACCCACCTAACGGCGGTGCGACGGGGCGTGGCTACAGTGAGGCCAGCCACCCCCGAATCCCGGAGCACGCCTGGCACAGTGCGCCGTACGGGTGGCCTTGACCCGTCCGGCGCGACACTGTTGCCACGTTACCCCTGATGTCATCCACGGCGGGCTATCAGTACGGCCCCCGGGCGGTGGGCCCCTTCGGGCAGAGAGACACCCGAAGGCGGCCATGCCTCCCCTAGTCGGCCCAAGACGGAGCCGGCTCCCCGCAGCCGGCTTGTCGCCTCCCTCGAAGGAGACGCCCCATTAAGGAGACAAGACACGGTGAGGCTACAGCGATCGCCCGTCGGGCGGCGGCACTATAGCCACGCCTACCACGATGAAGCCCACGTCACCAAGATGGAGCAACAGTAAACAGCCGCCAACCAGGTCCTGGACAGTGGGGCCTGCCTGTCGACCAAGGGGCCGGCAGCCGGCGGGACCCACCAGTCGGTGGGCCCCAGCAGCCAGCGCAGAAGCCGGCGAGCGCAGTCACAGACGGCTGGGCCCCGCGCCCAGTCGGATTACCATTGTACCCCCGGGGGGTAGGCCTATATAAACCCCCCGGGGCACCCATGCAACGGGTTGGACCCTCAGCTAGTTTAGACACCACACGAGGAGAAGAAGCAAGCTAGCCGTGCCCTTCTTCCTCCTCCCACCGAACAGCTCAAGGAGCATTGTGTAGCTACTTGTCCATCTAGTGATCATGCGGAGGCCCCGCAGAGCAGCAGTAGGGGTGTTATCTCCACGGAGAGCCCCGAAGCTGGGTAAGATTCGCCGGCGTGCATGCCTTCGCCTCATCCCGCTTCTAGGCACCGGGGACGTCTTACTGGCTCCCACAATGATAAGCCACCCATTGGCATATGTCGCACCTACCACCCGACATCAATCTTGGAACCACTTCCAACACACATCGTCACTTCACCCTCAACTAGTATCTGTTTATTCTGTAACTCATGTTTCGAGTTACTAGTTTTTAGCAACCGAACAAGTATCAAATACCCAGGGGCTACTATAAACACTAGTAAGGTACACATCAATAACCCGTATATCAAATATACCCTTGTTCACTTTGCCATCCTTCTTATCCACCAAATATTCAGGGCATTTCTGCTTCCAGTGACCATTTCCTTTGCAATACAAGCGCTCAGTTTCAGGCTTTAGTCTAGCTTTGGGCTTCTTCATGGAAGTGACAACTTGCTTGCCATTCTACATGAAGTTCCCTTTCTTTCCCTTTGCCCTTTTCTTGAAACTAGTGGTCTTGTTAATCATCAACATTTGATGCTCTTTCTTGATTTCTACCTTCATCGATTTCATCATCATGAAAAGCTCGGGAATCGCTTTCGTCATCCCTTGCATACTATAGTTCATCACGAAGTTCTACTACCTTGGTGATGGTGACTAGAGAATTCTGTCAATCACTATCTTATCTGGAAGATTAACTCCCACTTGATTGAAGCGATTGTAGTACCCAGATAATCTGAGCACATGCTCACTGCTTGAGCTATTCTCCTCCATCTTTTAGCTATAGAACTTGTTGGAGACTTCATATCTCTCAACTCGGGTATTTTCTTGAAATATTAACTTCAACTCCTGGAACATCTCATATGGTCCGTGGCGTTCAAAACGTCTTTGAAGCCCCGATTCTAAGCCGTAAAGCATGGTGCACTAAACTATCAAGTAGTCATCATATTGAGCTAGCCAAACGTTCATAACGTTTGCATATGCTCCTGCAATAGGTCTGTCACCTAGCGGTGAATCAAGGACATAATTCTTCTATGCAGCAATGAGGATAATCCTCAGATCACGGATCCAATCCGCATCATTGCTACTAACATCTTTCAACTTAGTTTTTCTCTAGGAACATATCAAAAATAAACGGGGAGCTACATCGCGAGCTATTGATCTACAACATAGTTATGCAAATACTATCAGGACTAAGTACATGATAAATTAAAGTTCCATTAATCATATTACTTAAGAACTCCCACTTAGATAGACATCCCTCTAATCATCTAAGTGATCACGTGATCCAAATCAACTAAACTATGTCCGATCATCACGTGAGATGGAGTAGTTTTCAATGGTGAACATCACTATGTTGATCATATCTACTATATGATTCACGCTCGACCTTTCAGTCTCCAGTGTTCCGAGACCATATCTGCATATGCTAGGCTCGTCAAGTTTAACCCGAGTATATCTGCGTGTGCAAAACTTTTTTGCACCCATTGTATGTGAACGTAGAGCTTATCACACACGATCATCACGTGGTGTCTCGTCACGACAAACTTTGGCAACGGTGCATACTCAGAGAGAACACTTTTACCTTGAAATTTAGTGAGAGATCATCTTATAATGCTACCGTCGATCTAAGCAAAATAAGATGCATAAAAGATAAACATCACATGCAATCAATATAAGTGATATGATATGGCCATCATCATCTTGTGCTTGTGATCTCCATCTCCGAAGCACCATCATGGTCACCATTGTCACCGGCGCGACACCTTGATCTCCATCGTAGCATCATTGTCGTCTCGCCAACTATTTCTTCTACGACTATCACTACTGCTTAGTGATAAAGTAAAGCAATTACAGGGCGATTGCATTGCATACAATAAAGCGACAACCATATGGCTCCTGCCAGTTGCCGATAACTCGGTTACAAAACATGATCATCTCATACAATAAAATTTAGCATCATGTCTTGACCATATCACATCACAACATGCCCTGCAAAAACAAGTTAGACGTCCTCTACTTTGTTGTTGCAAGTTTTACGTGGCTGCTATGGGCTGAGCAAGAACCGTTCTTACCTACGCATCAAAAACCACAACGATAGGTCATCAAGTTAGTGTTGTTTTAACCTTCTCAAGGATCGGGCGTAGCCACACTCGGTTCAACTAAAGTTGGAGAAACTGACACCCGCTAGCCACCTATGTGCAAAGCACGTCGGTAGAACCAGTCTCGCGTAAGCATACGCGTAATGTCGGTCTGGGCCGCTTCATCCAACAATACCGCCGAACCAAAGTATGACATGTTAGTAAGTGGTATGACTTGTATCGTCCACAACTCACTTGTGTTCTACTCGTGCATATAACATCTATGCATAAAACCAGGCTCGGATGCCACTGTTGGGGAACGTAGTAATTTCAATCAAAAAAATTCCTACACACACGCAAGATCATGGTGATGCATAGCAACGAGAGGGGAGAGTATGATCTACGTACCCTTGTAGATCGACAACGGAAGCGTTAGCACAACGTGGTTGATGTAGTTGTACGTCTTCACGATCCGACCGATCCAAGTACCGAACATACGGCACCTCCTTGTTCAGCACACGTTCAGCTCGATGACGTCCCGCGAACTCTGATCCAGCAGAGTTTCATGGGAGAGTCCCGTCAGCACGACGGCGTGGTGACGGTGATGATGTTGCTGCCGACGCAGGGCTTCGCCTAAGCACCGCTATGATATGACCGAGGTGGAATATGATGGAGGGGGGCACCACACACTGCTGGAATAGATCAATAGATCAACTTGTGTGTCTATGGGGGTGCCCCTTGCCTCAGTATATAAAGGAGGAGAGGAGGGGAGGCCGGCCGGCCCCTATGGGCGCGCCAAGTGTGGAGTCCTACTAGGACTCCAAGTCCTAGTAGGAGTCCACCAAAGGGAAGGAGGGAAGAAGGAAGGAGAGGGAGGAGAGAAAGGAAAGGGAGGCAGCCCCTACTCCAATTCGGTTTGGGCTAGGGGGGCCGCGCGCCCTGCCTTGCCCTGCCTCCTCTCTTCCACCACTTGGCCCATGAGGCCCAATACTTCTTTTCCTGTATTCCCATATCTCCCTAGTACTCCGAAAAATACCCGAATCACTCGGAACCTTTCCGATGTCCGAATATAGTCATCCAATATATCGATCTTTACATCTCGGCCATTTCGAGACTCCTCGTCATGTCCATGATCACATCCGGAACTCCGAAAAACCTTCGGTACATCAAAATGTATAAACTCGTAATAATGAAACTGTCATCGTAACGTTAAGCGTGCGGACCCTACGGGTTCGAGAACAATGTAGACATGACCAAGACATGTCTCCGGTCAATAACCAATAGCGGAACCTAGATGCTCATATTCGCTCCTACATATTCTACGAAGATCTTTTATCGGTCAGACCGCATAACAACATACGCTGTTCCCTTTGTCATCGGTATGTTACTTGCCCGAGATTCGATCGTCGGTATCCCATACCTAGTTCAATCTCGTTACCAGCAAGTCTCTTTACTCGTTCTGTAATACATCATCCCGCAACTAACTCATTAGTTGCAATGCTTGCAAGGCTTAAGTGATGTGCATTACCGAGAGGGCCCAGAGATACCTCTCTGACAATCGGAGTGACAAATCCTAATCTCGAAATACGCCAACCCAACATGTACCTTTGGAGACACCTGTAGAGCTCCTTTATAATCACCCAGTTACGTTGTGACATTTGGTAGCACACAAAGTGTTCCTCTGGCAAACGGGAGTTGCATAATCTCATAGTCATAGGAACATGTATAAGTCATGAAGAAAGCAATAGCAACATACTAAACGATTGGGTGCTAAGCTAATGGAATGGGTCATGTCGATCAGATCATTCAACTAATGATGTGATCCTGTTAATCAAATGACAACTCTTTGTCCATGGTTAGGAAACATAACCATCTTTGATTAACAAGCTAGTCTAGTAGAGGCATACTAGTGACACTTTGTTTGTCTATGTATTCACACATGTATTATGTTTCCGGTTAATACAATTCTAGCATGAATAATACACTTTTATCATGATATAAGGAAATAAATAATAACTTTATTATTGCCTCTAGGGCATATTTCCTTCAGTCTCCCACTTGCACTAGAGTCAATAATCTAGATCACATCGCCATGTGATTTAACATCAATAGTTCACATCTTTATGTGATTGGTTCACATCTCCATGTGACTAACACCCAAAGGGTTTACTAGATTCAATAATCTAGTTCACATCGCTATGTGATTAAGACCCAAAAAGTGATTATGTTTTGCTTGTGAGAGAAGTTTTAGTCAACGGGTCTGCCACATTCAGATCCGCATGTATTTTGCAAATTTCTATGTCAACAATGCTCTGCATGGAGCTACTCTAGTTAATTGCTCCCACTTTCAATATGTATCCAGATTGAGACTTAGAGTCATCTGGATCAGTGTCAAAACTTGCATCGATGTAACCCTTTATGACGAACCTTTTGTCGCCTTCGTAATCGAAACACATATCCTTTATTCCACTAAGGATAATTTTGACCGCTGTTCAGTGATCTACTCCTAGATCACTATTGTACTCCCTGCCAGAATCAGTGTAGGGTATACAATAGATCTGGTACACAGCATGGCATACTTTATAGGACCTATGGCTGAGGCATAGGGAATGACTTCCATTCTCTTTCTATCTTCTGCCGTGGTCGGGTTTTGAGTCTTACTCAATTTCACACCTTGTAACACAGGCAAGAACTCTTTCTTTGACTGTTCTATTTTGAACTACTTCAAAATCTTGTCAAGGTATGTACTCATTGAAAAACTTATCAAGCGTCTTGATCTATCTCTATAGATCTTGATGTTCAATATGTAAGCAGCTTCACCGAAGTCTTTCTTTGAAAAACTCCTTTCAAACACTCCTTTATGCTTTGCAGAATAATTCTACATTGTCTCTGATCAACAATATGTCATTCACATATACTTATCAGAAATGCTGTAGTGCTCCCACTCACTTTCTAGTAAATACAGACTTCACCGCAAGTCTGTATAAAACTATATGCTTTGATCAACTTATCAAAGCGTATATTCCAACTCCGAGATGCTTGCACCAGTCCATAAATGGATCGCTGGAGCTTGTATATTTTGTTAGCACCTTTAGGATTGACAAAACCTTCTTGTTGCATCACATACAACTCTTCTTTAATAAATCCATTAAGGAATGCAGTTTTGTTTATCCATTTGCCAGATTTTATAAAATGCGGCAATTGCTAATATGATTCGGACAGACTTAAGCATAGATACGGGTGAGAAAATCTCATCGTAGTCAACACCTTGAACTTGTCAAAAACCTTTTGCGACAATTCTAGCTTTGTAGATAGTAACACTACTATCAACGTCTGTCTTCCTCTTGAAGATCCATTTATTTTCTATGGCTTGCCGATCATCGGGCAAATCCATCAAAGTCCATACTTTTTTCTCATACATGGATCATATCTCAGATTTTATGGCCTCAAACCATTTCGCGGAATCTGGGCTCATCATCGCTTCCTCATAGTTCGCAAGTTCGTCATGGTCTAGTAACATGACTTCCAGAACAGGATTACCGTACCACTCTGGTGCGGATCTCACTCTGGTTTACCTACGAGATTCGGTAGTAACTTGATCTGAAGTTACATGATCATCATCATTAGCTTCCTCACTAATTGGTGTAGTAGTCACAAGAACAGATTTCTGTGATGAACTACTTTTCAATAAGGGAGAAGGTACAATTACCTTATCAAGTTTTCTACTTTCCTCCCACTCACTTCTTTCGAGAGAAACTCCTTCTCTAGAAAGGATCCATTCTCAGCAACAAACATCTTGCCTTCGGATATGTGATAGAAGGTGTACCCAACATTTTTCTTTTGGGTATCCTATGAAGACGCACTTCTCCGATTTGGGTTTGAGCTTATCAGGATGAAACTTTTCACATAAGCATCGTTGCCCCAAACTTTAAGAAACGACAACTTTGGTTTCTTTCCAAACCACAGTTCAGATTGTGTCGTCTCAACGGACTTAGATGGTGCCCTTTTTAACGTGAATGCAGCTATCATTAATGCATAACCCCAAAACGATAGTGGTAAATCGGTAAGAAACATCATAGGTTGCACCATATCCAATAAAGTACGGTTATGACGTTCGGACACACCATTATGCTGTGGTGTTCCATGTGGCATGAGTTTGTGAAACTATTCCACATTGTTTTAATTGAAGACCAAACTCGTAACTCAAATATTTGTCTCCGTGATTAGATCGTAGAAACTTTATTTTCTTGTCACGATGATTTTCCACATCACTCTAAAATTCTTTGAACTTTTCAAATGTTTCAGACTTATGTTTCATCAAGTAGATATCCCCATATCTGCTCAAATCATCTGTGAAGGTCAGAAAATAATGATACCTGCTGCAAGCCTTAATATTCATCGGACCACATACATCAGTATGTATGATTTCCAACAAATCTGTTGCTTGCTTCATTGTTCTGGAGAACGGCATTTTAGTCATCTTGCCCATAAGGCATGGTTCGCAAGCATCAAGTGATTCCAAAAGCCCATCAGCATGGAGTTTCTTCATGCGCTTTACACCAATATGACCTAAACGGCAGTGCCACAAATAAGTTGCACTATCATTATTAACTTTGCATCTGTTGGTTTCAATATTATGAATATGTGTATCACTACGATCGAGATCCAATGAACTTGTTTCATTGGGTGTATGACCATCGAAGATTTTATTCATGTAAACAGAACAACAATTATTCTCTGACTTTAATGAATAACCGTATTGCAATAAACATGATCAAATCATATTCATGCTCAACGCAAAAACCAAATAACACTTATTTAGGTTCAACACTAATCCCGAAAGTATAGGGGAGTGTGCGATGATGGTCATATCAATCTTGGAACTACTTCCAACACACATCGTCACTTCACCCTTAACTAGTCTCTGTTTATTCTGCAACTCCTGTTTCGAGTTACTACTCTTAGCAACTGAACTAGTATCAAATACTGAGGGGTTGCTATAAACACTAGTAAAGTACACATCAATAACATGTATATCAATATACTTATGTTCACTTTGCCATCCTTCTTATCTGCCAATCACTTGGGGTAGTTCCGCTTCCAGTGACCAGTCCCTTTGCAGTAGAACCACTTAGTCTCAGGCTTAGGACAAGACTTGGGCTTCTTCACTTGAGCAGCAACTTGCTTGCTGTTCTTCTTGAAGTTCCCCTTCTTCCCTCTGCCCTTTTCTTGAAACTAGTGGTCTTGTCTACCATCAACACTTGATGTTTTTCTCGATTTCTACCTTCGTCAATTTCCGCATTACGAAGAGCTTGGGAATCGTTTCCGTTATCCCTTGCATATCATAGTTCATCACGAAGTTCTACTAACTTGGTGATGGTGACTAGAGAATTTTGTCAATCACTATCTTATCTGGAAGATTAACTCCCACTTGATTCAAGCGATTGTAGTACTCAGACAATCTGAGCACATGCTCACTAGTTGAGCGATTCTCCTCCATCTTTTAGCTATAGAACTTGTTGGAGACTTCATATCTCTCAACTCGGGTATTTGCTTGAAATATTAACTTCAACTCCTGGAACATCTCATATGCTCCATGACGTTCAAAACGTCTTTGAAGTCCCGATTCTAAGCCGTTAAGCATGGTGCACTAAACTATCAAGTAGTCATCATATTGAGCTAGCCAAACATTCATAACGTCTGCATCTGCTCCTGCAATAGGTCTGTCACCTAGCGGTGCATCAAGGACATAATTCTTCTGTGCAGCAATGAGGATAAACCTCAGATCACGGGTCCAATCCGCATCTTTGCTACTAACATCTTTCAACACAATTTTCTCTAGGAAC
Source organism: Triticum urartu (assembly GCF_003073215.2). Taxonomy (NCBI): domain Eukaryota; kingdom Viridiplantae; phylum Streptophyta; class Magnoliopsida; order Poales; family Poaceae; genus Triticum; species Triticum urartu. Next base: position 539,250,906 of record NC_053023.1, read on the forward strand.
ATATCAAAATAAACACAGGGAAGCAACAACGCGAGCTATTGATCTACAACATGATTTGCAAAATACTACCAGGACTAAGTTCATGATAAATTTAAGTTCAATTAATCATATTACTTAAGAACTCCCACTTAGACAGACATCCCTCTAATCCTCTAAGTGATCACGTGATCCAAATCAACTAAACCATGTCCGATCATCACGTGAGATGGAGTAGTTTCAATGGTGAACATCACTATGTTGATCATATCTACTATATGATTCACGCTCGACCTTTCGGTCTCCGTGTTCCGAGGCCATATTTGTATATGCATGGCTCGTCAAGTATAACCTGAGTATTCCGCGTGTGCAACTGTTTTGCACCCGTTGTATTTGAACGTAGAGCCTATCACACCTGATCATCACGTGGTGTCTCAGCACGAAGAACTTTCGCAACGGTGCATACTCAGGGAGAACACTTCTTGATAATTAGTGAGAGATCGTCTTATAATGCTACCGTCAATCAAAGCAAGATAAGATGCATAAAAGATAAACATCACATGCAATCAAAATATGTGACATGATATGGCCATTATCATCTTGTGCCTTTGATCTCCATCTCCAAAGCATTGTCATGATCTCCATCGTCACCGGCATGACACCATGATCTCCATCATCTTGATCTATATCAATGTGTCGTCACATGGTCGTCTCGCCAACAATTGCTCTTGGAACTATTGCTATCGCATAGCGATAAAGTAAAGCAATTATTGGGCACTTGCATCTTATGCAATAGAGAGACAACCATAAGGATTTTGCCAGTTGCCGATAACTTCAACAAAACATGATCATCTCATACAACAACTTATATCTCATCACGTCTTGACCATATCACATCACAACATGCCCTGCAAAAACAAGTTAGACGTCCTCTACTTTGTTGTTGCAAGTTTTACGTGGCTGCTACTGGGCTTAGCAAGAACCGTTCTTACCTACGCATCAAAACCACAACGATAGTTCGTCAAGTTGGTGCTGTTTTAACCTTCGCAAGGACCAGGCGTAGCCACACTCGGTTCAACTAAAGTTGGAGAAACTGTCACCCGCAAGCCACCTATGTGCAAAGCACGTCAGGAGAACCGGTCTCGCGTAAGCGTACGCGTAATGTCGGTCCGGGCCGCTTCGTCCAACAATACCGCCGAACCAAAGTATGACATGTTGGTAAGCAGTATGACTTATATCGCCCACAACTCACTTGTGTTCTACTCGTGCATATAACATCAACATATAAAAACCTAGGCTCGGATGCCACTGTTGGGTTTCGTAGTAATTTCAAAAAATTTCCTACGCACACGCAAGATCATGGTGATGCATAGCAACGAGAGGGAAGAGTATGATCTACGTACCCTTGTAGATCGACAACGGAAGCGTTTGGTTGATGTAGTCGTACGTCTCCATGGCCCGACCGATCAAGCACCGAAACTACGGCACCTCCGAGTTCTAGCACACGTTCAGCTCGATGACGATCCCCGAACTCCAATCCAGCAAAGTGTCGGGGAAGAGTTCCGTCAGCACGACGGCGTGGTGACGATCTTGATGTACTACTGCAGCAGGGCTTCGCCTAAGCACCGCTACAATATTATCGAGGACTATGGTGGAAGGGGGCACCGCACACGGCTAAGAATATGATCACGTGGATCAACTTGTGTTTCTCTGGGGTGCCCCTAACTCCGTATATAAAGGATCAAGGGGGGGGGGGTTGCGGCCGGCCTAGGAGAGGCGCGCCAGGAGGAGTCCTACTCCCTCTGGGGGTAGGATTCCCCCCCCCCAATCCTAGTTGGAATAGGATTCGCGGAGGGGGGAAAAGAGAGAGGGGGGCCGGCCCCCTCTCCTTGTCCTATTCGGACCAAGGGAGGGGAGGGGCGCGCGGCCCATCTTGGGCTGCCCCTTCTCTTTTCCACTAAGGCCCACTTAGGCCCATATAGCTCTCGGGGTTTTCTGGTAACCTCCCGGTACTCCGGTAAAATCCCGATTTCACCCAGAACACTTCCGATATCCAAACATAGGCTTCCAATATATCAATCTTTATGTCTCGACCATTTCGAGACTCCTCGTCGTGTCCATGATCACATCCGGGACTCCGAACAACCTTCGGTACATCAAAATGTATAAACTCATAATATAACTGTCATCGTAACCTTAAGCGTGCGGACCCTACGGGTTCGAGAACAATGTAGACATGACCGAGACACGTCTCCGGTCAATAACCAATAGCGGAACCTAGATGCTCATATTGGCTCCTACATATTCTACGAAGATCTTTTATCGGTCAGACCGCATAACAACATACGTTGCTCCCTTTGTCATCGGTATGTTACTTGCCCGAGATTCGATCGTCGGTATCCCATACCTAGTTCAATCTCGTTACCGGCAAGTCTCTTTACTCGTTCTGTAATACATCATCCCGCAACTAACTCATTAGTTGCAATGCTTGCAAGGCTTAAGTGATGTGCATTACCGAGAGGGCCTAGAGATACCTCTCCGACAATCGGAGTGACAAATCCTAATCTCGAAATACGCCAACCCAACATGTACCTTTGGAGACACCTGTAGAGCTCCTTTATAATCACCCAGTTACGTTGTGACGTTTGGTAGCACACAAAGTGTTCCTCTGGCAAACGGGAGTTGCATAATCTCATAGTCATAGGAACATGTATAAGTCATGAAGAAAGCAATAGCAACATACTAAACGATCGGGTGCTAAGCTAATGGAATGGGTCATGTCAATCAGATCATTCAACTAATGATGTGATCCTGTTAATCAAATGGCAACTCTTTGTCCATGGTTAGGAAACATAACCATCTTTGATTAACAAGCTAGTTTAGTAGAGGCATACTAGTGACACTTTGTTTGTCTATGTATTCACACATGTATTATGTTTCCGGTTAATACAATTCTAGCATGAATAATAAACATTTATCATGATATAAGGAAATAAATAATAACTTTATTATTGTCTTTAGGGCATATTTCCTTCAACACCATGATCTCCATCATCTTGATCTCTATCAACGTGTCGTCATATGGTCGTCTCACCAACCATTGCTTTTGCAACTATTGCTATCGCATAGCGATAAAGTAAAGCAATTGTATGACGCTTGCATCTTATGCAATAAAGAGACAACCATAAGGCTTCAGCCAGTTGCCGATAGCTTTAACAAAACATGATCATCTCATACAACAATTTATATCTCATCATGTCTTGACCATATCACATCACAACATGCCCTGCAAAAACAAGTTAGACGTCCTCTACTTTGTTGTTGCATGTTTTACGTGGCTGCTACGGGCTGAGCAAGAACCGTTCTCACCTACGCATCAAAACCACAACGATAGTTCATCAAGTTAGTGCTGTTTTAACCTTCGCAAGGACCGGGCGTAGCCACACTTGGTTCAACTAAAGTTGGAGAAACTGACACCCGCCAGCCACCTGTGTGCAAAGCACGTCGATAGAACCAGTCTCGCGTAAGCGTACGCGTACGCGTAATGTCGGTCCGGGCCGCTTCGTCCAACAATACCGCCGAACCAAAGTATGACATGCTGGTAAGCAGTATGACTTGTATCGCCCACAACTCACTTGTGTTCTACTCATGCATATAACATCTACGTAATAACCTGGCTCGGATGCCACTGTTGGGGAATGTAGTAATTTCAAAAAAAAAATCCTACGCACACAGGATCATGGTGATGCATAGCAACGAGAGGGGAGAGTGTGTCCGCGTACCCTCGTAGACCGAATGCGGAAGCGTTAGCACAACGCGGTTGATGTAGTCGTATGTCTTCACGATCCGACCGATCCAAGTACCGAACGCACGGCACCTCCGAGTTCTGCACACGTTCAACTCAATGACGTCCCGCTAGCTCCGATCCAGTAAAGCTTCACAGGAGAATTTCATCAGCACGGCAGCGTGGTGACGGTGATGATGATGCTACCGACGCAGGGCTTCACCTAAGCACTGCTACGATATGATCGAGGTGGATTATGGTGGAGGGGGGCACCGCACACGGCTAATAGATCAATGATCAATTGTTGTGTCTATGGGGTGCCCCCATGCCCCCGTATATAAAGGAGCAAGGGGAGGAGGTGGCCGGCCAGGGAGAGGCGCGCCAAGAGGGGGAGTCCTACTCCCACTAGGAGTAGGACTCCTCCCTTTCCTAGTAGGAGTAGGAGAGGGGGAAGGAAAGGGAGAAGAGGAGAAGGAAAGAGGGGGCCGGCCACCTTTGCCCTAAACCAATTCGGTTTGGGCCTTGGGGGGCACGCCCCACACTTCAATTGCTGCCCTCTATTTCCACTAAGGCCCATGTAGGCCCATTAAGCCCCCCGTGGGGTTCTGGTAACCCTTCGATACTCCGGTATATGTCTGAAACCTTCCAGAACCTTTCCGGTGTCCGAACATAGTCGTCCAATATATCGATCTTTACGTCTCGACCATTTAGAGACTCCTCGTCATGTCCGTGATCATATCCGGGACTCCGAACTACCTTCGGTACATCAAAACACAAAAACTCATAATGCCGATCGTCACCAAACTTTAAGCGTGCAGACTCTACGGGTTCGAGAACTATGTAGACATGACCGAGACACGTCTCTGGTCAGTAACCAATAGGGGAACCTGGATGCTCATATTGGCTCCCACATATTCTACGAAGATCTTTATCGGTCAAACCGCATAACAACATATGTTGTTCCCTTTGTCATCGGTATGTTACTTGCCCGAGATTCGATCGTCGGTATCTCAATACCTAGTTCAATCTCGTTACCGGCAAGTCTCTTTACTCGTTATGTAATGCATTATCTCACAACTAACTCATTAGTCGCATTGCTTGCAAGGCTTATAGTGATGTGCATTACCGAGAGGGCCCAGAGATACCTCTACGACAATCGGAGTGACAAATCCTAATCTCGAAATATGCCAACTCAACAAGTACCTTTGGAGACACCTGTAGAGCACCTTTATAATCACCCAGTTACGTTGTGACGTTTGGTAGCACACAAAGTGTTCCTCTGGTAAACGGGAGTTGCATAATCTCATAGTTATAGGAACATGTATAAGTCATGAAGAAAGCAATAGCAACATACTAAACGATCAAGTGCTAAGCTAACAGAATGGGTCAAGTCAATCACATCATTCTCCTAATGATGTGATCTCGTTTATCAAATGACAACTCATGTCTATGGTTAGGAAACATAACCATCTTTGATCAATGAGCTAGTCAGGTAGAGGCATACTAGTGACACTTGTTAATACAATTCTAGCATGAATAATAAACATTTATCATGAAATAAGGAAATAAATAATAACTTTATTATTGTCTCTAGGGCATATTTCCTTCAGTTGTTAGGAGGAGGTCTTCTATCCAACCGGTGATTTCTCGGTCGCTGCATTGCAACAACGTTTTTCTAGTTCCGATGGCGTTCGAGAAGTCAAAAGACGGGATCAAGCTTTGTTTATAGTGCATGCTGGTGCGCGTGGGAGGAAGACGGTGTCTATTTCCCAAAAAAAATGTGTATAATTTTTATTTATGTACAGTAAAAACTGTGTCCCGAGGCTAGACAGGTGATGATGGTAGACACGTCTAGATCGAGTCTACACACTTTGGTAAAAATATTTATGCCAATGTCGACGCGCGCATGCATCGTGTACTTGTTGAAAGTGGTGGCTCCAAGTTCATTTTTGGGAATGAGAATCTCGAGCTCGACATCCGGTCAGACTCGTCATCATCGACACACGTGTGATGATTTCTTTTTAAAAGCTTTGCTCAAAAGCTATGCATTTTCTATTTGTTTTTGTTTTCTGCCATTGGGTTAACGGTAGCCTCGGGAGGTGGTGACGCATGATATTCAGCTTCAGGTGTTTTTGCTTTATACCTTTGAGCTTTTGCACTAATAATATGGTTATATGCATCACTTGATGCAGAGGCCGGACTTGCTTCACTTTCGAAAACAAAAACAAAAGGCAGTTAAGATGACCTTTTAAAGATTGATCGACCGTTCCCTAAAAAAGATTGATCGACCGAGCCGTCCCATCTTTCAACTTGGCGGGCTCGAAGCTCACTAGCCACGGAGGCTCATTCTCTCAGACCCCCACCCCACCGCTCGCAAACATGCGGAGAGCCCTCCGCCACCGCCCGCGCCTCCAGCCCCCCACTGAAACACCGCCGGCGCCGTCAGCCCCTCTCCCATGGTACGCCGCGCCGCGGGCGCCGCCATCGCATTCGCCGTCCACGACCGAGGCCGACCCCCTGATCGTTGCCGCCTCCGAAGTCGCGCTCACTCTGCCAATCCACCCCGCCCCGCTCCCGGCCACGGCGCCGGCGCCGCTCCTGCGCCTCCTCCCCGCCTTCACCTCCGCCCACTTCCTCTCCCTCCTCCGCTCCAACCCCCTCTCCCTCCCGCCGCTCCCGCTCCTCTCCCTCTTCCGCCTACTCCTTCTCGCCTCCCCTCCCGGCCTCTTCCGCCACACGCCCTCCTCCTTCCTCTCCATGTCCCACCTCCTCCTCCTCCACCGCCTCCCGGACCTCGCTCGCCCGCTCCTCCGCCTCCTAGTCTCCCGACTCGGCCGCTCCTCTCCGCCGCGCCTCCTCCCACTCCTCGTCCCCGCCGCCTCCCCCGGAGACCCCGCCCGTCTCGTCTCCGAACTCGCTGCGGCCTACGCCGACGAGGGCCTCCTCGCCGACGCCTGCTCCCTCGTCCTCCTCGCCCTCCGCGGCGGCACCCGCCTACCGGCGCCCGTGTGCTTCGGCCTCATGAGCCGGCTCCCCACCACTCCCGAAGCATACGCTTTCTACCTGCAGCTGCTTGACGCCGGCATGCCCCCTGAGGTCAGGCAGTTCAACGTGCTGATGCGAGATTTTGTTAGATTTGGAGACCTTGCGAGTGCGCGCAAGGTGTTCGACGAAATGCGAACCAGGAGCGTGCAGCCGACTGTGGTCAGCTTCAACACCTTGATTTCAGGCATGTGTAGAGCGCGCGATCTGGACGGTGCAGACGAGCTGTACAAGGGAATGGCGCAGATGGGTATCACACCTGATGTCTACACTTACAGTGCTCTGATAAAGGGTTTGTCCAGTTCAGGGAGGATCGAGGATGCAACAAAGATGTTTGATGAAATGCGCGAGAGGGGCGTGAAACCGAATGCCATCGTGTTCACAACATTGATCGATGCACATTGCAAGGCTGGGGATGTGAAGGCTGGAATGGAACTGTACCAGGACATGAGGGCAAGGGGTGTGATGCCAGATTTAGTGGCATACAATGCACTATTGAATGGGCTTTGTCGGGCGAGAAATTTTGAGGCTGCCGAATGCATTGTGGAAGAGATGAGGGGCACAGGTCTGAAGCCAGATAAGGTGACTTACACCACACTCATTGATGGTTGCTGCAAGGACGGCAAGCTAGACACGGCGATGGATATTAAGCAGAAAATGGCGGACGAAGAGGTTGCGTTGGATGAGGTGACATATACAGCACTCATCTCCGGGTTGAGCAAGGCACAACGGCCAGTCGATGCCGAGAGGATCCTTGTTGAGATGATGGAAGCTGGTTTGGAGCCCGACAACACGACCTACACCATGGTGATTGACGCCTTCTGTAGGAAAGGCGACGTGAAGACAGGCTTTAAACTACTGAAGGAGATGCAGAACAAGGGTCGAAAACCAGGAGTTGTGACATACAACGTGATTATGAGTGGCCTCTGCAAGCTGGGGCAGCTGAAGAATGCCGACATGCTTCTGAATGCAATGCTCAATATAGGGGTGCCCCCAGATGATATCACATACAACATTCTCTTGGATGGGCAGTGCAAGCATGGAAAAGTTACTGATTCTGAAGAGCTGAAAAGTGCAAAAGGAATGGTGCCAGATTTGGGCGTTTATACTTCACTGATCAGCGAACTTGTCAAGAAGAAACCAGCTAAGAGCTACCACGATAGATAAGGTTTCTGGGTAAAGACATCTTATGAGTACTTCCTCACCGGTAGAGAACCATCGATCTCCGAGATAGAAAAATGCAATATGATTAGGCTCTTCAAGTTTAGGCAGACAAATATTGCTACTCCACTCCTCGATGGGGGATACATACTTCGCAGCGCGGCATGGGGAAAGCCTACATGCTATTCTGTAATTTTACTTCTCTGATTAGTAAATAAATAAGATAGTGGCAGATGTTTACTTGAAAATTGAATTCTGAGGCGCCTTGAGCTTTTTCTTTTAGCAGTATTGGTTGCTTATAGTGTTCAAATGATTCTCCTTGCTCAGGCAACTCTACTCTCTCAGCTTGGGTTGATAGTTCAAAAACCTGCAATCATCGTAAGGCATATTCTATGATTTTGTTCTAACTCATGGCTTCTTCTATCTAAATCTAGTTGTGGTAGAACAGTAACTTTCATAAGTTTACCCCGCAAAAAAATAAGTAACTTCCATAGACCATAAGTTTACCCATAAGAGTCCCAGTCTGCAGCAAAACGTGTGCTTGATATGGTCAGTTATGTTGGTTTCAGTCCAAGATGGACTTTTGTGCTAATTTCACTTTACTTGACATCTCAGTTCAGCTTACATAGAGCTAGTACGCAAGTATTTTATCCTCGCAACAATTATTCATGACTACATGTAAGGTAAGAGCTCTACTCCATTTTTAGATAAAGGAGGAACAGACTAGCTTCATCTACAACTGATTGCAATGTAATATAATGCATTGTTCAAAGAAGCAAATTCACATCTGTTCTGAATTCATTGCAGGCTAGTGAAAAGTTTGGATACAAGTGCACCCCATAAGATTATCTAGCTTGCACAGCCTTCGCCATCCCGTACGCCGCAGCAGAAGCAACAGCACCAATAATAGTAGTCTGGACAGCGCTAAGGAACGGGCGGTTCCCAGTAAATCGACCCTTGATGTAGCCAAAGAAAAGGAGCGCGAGCAGCGTGACTCCAACTGATGTGAGCATGGCGTCCTGGACAGTGGAGATGAACATGTAGGGCAGGAGAGGGACCAATCCACCGATGATATAAGATAGCGCTATTGTTAAAGCGCTCTGCAAGGCTCTTCTAGGGTCCGGCTTCTCCAATCCGAGCTCAAACCTGAATACATTGCCCCGGTTAGTAAAGCAATCATGCCTATGACGTGCAATATGCTCTTGTTAATTTCTTTACGGTTCTTTGTCAATATCTACATTTTCAGTCTTGACAGCTCTGTTGTAGTATCTACATTTTCAGTATAGTACAATCAGAAACAATACATAGTGCTTCTCAAACAAAAAAAAACAATACATAGTGTCAGTAGCTGCTTGTCATATACCTCATCATGAACTCGAGCCAAGCCTGCGGGTTCCTCCGGAGGCCCTCCACAACAGGGCCATACTCATGCGGTTCGAGCCCGTACTCTGCCATGATATCCCCAATTTCAGCAGCCTCTGAATTATCATTATAAACAAGTCAAAATACAAACGGTGGTTAGGCTGCAAGTTACACACACACTGGGGGAATCTGGTAACTTGTTATCCAGTTATGTCCATGTACCGGTGTCTGGGACGGCAATGATCTCCTCCTGCTCCCTCTTCATCTCCCGCTTGTAGTGATCTGCCTCGCTTTGGGCAGCCAGGTACCTACCCACATGGCACAGTGGCAGATCAGAAAATTTTACAATCATGCATTCGTGGGCACTTTTTGAATTGTAAACAATGTGATCTTGTCTCTCTCCACAGCTTAAAGGGACAAGCATTATTCTCCACTGCCATTTGTGGGCACTTTTTGAATTGAAAAAGTCGTGATGTTAACATAAAGTGTGCTGAAATAGTACGTCGAAGAGGGCCATATGTCCGCGCACTTGTCTATCTCATGGGCTAACTTTTCCCCCAATAAGTTTTGTGGTCGACATGAGGGTAATTTGCAAGTTGCAGTTGAGGCTAAAGTAAAGAACAGACTGTTAGACAGCGACGCGTCTGTGCAATGCAATCTGCGGAAAAATGAGCAGGCGTCCACGATGTAACAAAGCAAGATTCAACACGTACACCTGTCCCATGGTTAATATATGTAGTCATGACTAACTTAATCTAGCTTCATAACATACAACAGTAGCTAGGATGTGCATAACTACAACTGTAGATTCACTGTAAGCAGTACTGCATTCTACTCCATTACAGTTGGACATAATTCTGACAGCAGGAGCTAGAACCATTCTCACTTGCTAGCTTAATCTACTGTTGATATCAATATCTATACCCAATTACTCATACAGATACGGAGAGGCAGGGTACATGCATGATGTATCTCCCTAATCTCTCTCGCCATAGTAAGAACTGCGAGGCAGAGTGCCAGAGTCCATGCGTCTCTGCAAACGCTGACACGCGTCTGTACTACGCGCGATCTGTACTATAGTTAGTTACACGTTAAGTCGTCAGACACGCGTGTTGACAAAACAATCTGTATCTGTATTGTAACCTCGGTTACTTCGCTAGATGAGCGGCGCGTGATTGAGAAGCAAAGCAGAGGGACTGGAGGGATCGGAAGTTACCCTCCGAGGCCCATGGAGATCGCCCCGGCGGCGACCTCGGCGAGGCCGGCGGTGAGGACGAGCGACGACGGCGCGCTGGCGCCGGAGAGGCCCGCGGCGAGGGCGAAGGGCACGGTGAGGCCGTCGGACACGCCCATGATGACGTCGCGCACCACCTCCCCGGCCGTGAAGTGCCGCTCCCGGTGGCTCGGCGGGCCCTTCTCCAGCATGGGCTGCCGGCCGTCGCCGTGGCCGTCCATCGCCGCCGCTCGCGAGGGCAACAGACAGAATTGAGCCGACAAGCGAGAGAGGTGGACAGGTGGAAGGGAACGGGGGCTGGAGGTATGGTGCGTTGGACTCCCCGTCTCGTCCTATCTGAATCGCTATTTATAGAGGCGGTGGTTTTACTCTGGGAAAAAAAGGGAGGTGGTTTTAGTCGGCATAGCTGGGAAGGCCCAGTACCTGTGGTCTGGGCTCTTGTGTCTACTGGGCCTTCGCTCATAGGCTTAGTAATGGGCCGAGCTGTCAGAAGGCCTGGAGAAAGTTAGGAGTTGGGAAAGTCTTTTCTCAACACAGCAAAAAAAGATCTAAAAACACCTAAAAAAAAGATCTAAAAAGCCAAAAAAAAAGATCTAAAAAAATAGTTGGGAAAGGCAGAAACCAGAACAGAGAACATATAGCAAACACTCTGAACTCTGAAGTCTGAAGTAAAAAAGATGCTAACAGCTTCTGCTTCCACCGATTTATTATTTGAGAAAGAGCACCACGACGAACATAATTGACCGAATGAAGTTCATACGGGATCTAGATCCACAATGATATATTACAATGAACCAAACGAATGGCAATGGAAAAGCTCTTTTTCCCTTATTCATTTCCCCTAAATCTGCTTGGCTTTTAGGCCCCTTCCTGCCTGCCTGATCTCTCAACAATAGTCTCTACTTCCTCTAACTGCTCTGCTTCCTGAATCCTCTACTTCCCCTCGGAGGTCTGCTTCTCAAACTCCTCGACATATCTCGCAAAGTTGAGGATGATTTTCTTGCCTTCAGGGGTGATGATGCTCTCTGGGTGGAACTGAACACCCTGGAAGAGTTACACCGTATCAGTGAGGATCATGTCAAATTGTGCCTAAGCGACACATAATGTGTGGGGTTGAGAAATACCTGGATATGCGTGTACTTCTTGTGGCGAGCAGCCATGACAAGTCCATCTTCAGTCCATGCCGTGACTTCCAGTTCATCGTGCGGGAAGGTTTCCTCCTCGATGACCAAGCTATGATATCTTGCGGCGGTAAAAGGGCTGTTCATCAAAGTGAGGATCATGTCAAATCAGAAGCTCAATTTGGACAAGTGCCAGACTCAACAAGGAAACAAACATAAACGTTTTCCATGGTTGAAAAAAGCTCCCTCCATTCTGGCATACTATCATCAATACTAACTGAATATGTTGAAAATTCGAATCGCCATTGCATGGCACATGTTACAAAATTTCTCAAGACAAACCTAAGTGCGTCCTCTAAACAGGTAAAATACAGCTCTCAAAAGCACTCCTAGTCATCATAAAAATAAAAGCAAAGGCAATATGTGTGCAGTTCAATGTTTACAATAGCAGTGTCAGTCGACTGTTATGTAGCGGAAGCTAGAACCGAACAATCCATGGTTTACTTAATGGCTGAGAAATCATACTTTGACAAGCCCTCGAATATGGACTTTCCTAGAACTTCGTCATAGTAAACTGGAGAGCTTTTTCCATGCATCACACCAGAAGGAACGCGGATAATCTTCCCTGTATATTCATATAGAAGAAAAAACATCAGCAAGACTGAATAACAGATCATGGAAAACCATGTGTCCATAGAGATAAATCTAACCTCCAAATGCCTCTCCAATGCACTGCAGACCCATGCAAACTCCGAATATTGGGATGGTTGGCCCAAGTTCCAGAACAGTCTGCAATGATATACCTGAATCTTGCGGTTCACCTAAAGAAGAAATATGAATGTTATTCGTAAGGTCAGAAACTTTAAACTGTTCTGAGATTCGGTGAGAGAAACTAACCAGGCCCTGGTGAAATAAGTATTCCTCGTGGTTTCATCCTACATAAGATTAAAGAAAGGAACATCATCAACAAAGTTGTAATATGGTATAACCCCTTTAGTTGGACCAGAATGAAACTAAATTACAATTGAAGAGGTGCTCAGAGAACTATACCTCTTTACCTCCTCTATGGTAAGTTCATCATTACGGTACACCTCAAAATTTAATCCAAGCTCCCCCATATACTGCATCAAACACTCAGTTTCAGCAAGATGTGTTTTCTCATAGCATGTGTTCGCGTCATATTAAAATAAAGGTGCGGAAAATAGATTTAACCGTCTCATAAGTACATGCATCTGAAACAGACACCGAACGTAACCAAATAATGCATTCTTGATTCTAATTTGGATCTTTCAGACAAGGGATTCTTCTTAGAAGGTCATATTTTAAATGGAAAATCTTTGAGAATAGATTTCAGAGGATCCAACTTTGTACTCCCTCCGTTCCTAAATATAAGTCTTTTTAGACATTTCAAATGGATTACAACATACGGATGTATGTAGACATACTTTAGAGTGTAGATTCACTCATTTTGCCCCGTATGTAGTCACTTGTTGGAATCTCTAAAAAGACTTATATTTAGGAACGGAGGGAGTACTTCTAATGAAAAAACATTCTTGCCACGTTGGTTGCCAAAGGTTATCCTCTGTTGTTAGGATTTATTAGAACAACCGGGCATTAACAGCATATTTAGCAGATTCGTGTTAATTCTCAAATGTAGAAAAATGCTTAGCAGATTCATGTTGCTTCTCAAATGAAGAAATACATTTCTGTAAGACTTCTAAAAGAACAATGTGATAAAACCTCATATAAGGTTAAAATAGCAAGATAAGTTCTTGTACCAGACCATATATAATTCTGAATCCCTAAAACAACAATCCATGCTACGAATGGAATACTTGAGGGCAGTGGAATCCTTTTCTCCTTTTTTAAATGGAAAAGCTACTTTTGACTGGAAAAATTGAACTGACACAACCGAGAATGCGACTTCCGCACGGCAAAAAGGAAAACATGTGAAGAAAAACTGTATGAACACTGAAACTTTCGGATCAACCCACGTACTGACCCCTCTACGCCGGCAAAGATATGGCATACACAGACAGACCAGAAGCAGCCGGAATGCGAATGGGCCAGGAACATGTGAAACCATATATACCTGGCACAGGTTGTAGGTAAAGCTATCATAGTTGTCGATGACGATGATGGGCTGCTTCACCGCGGCCGGTGTTCCGTCACGGTCGGCCACCGGCGCCGCGGCGGCCGGCCCGGCGGCGAGGACCACGGGCGTGACCGCCCTCCTACCCCTGAGGGCCAGCCCACCGTTCTCAGGATCTGCGAGGGGAAAAGCCCAATCAATCTAGGATTCGGCAGATCCGCAATGAAACGGCGGGATAGAAGCAGGGACACGGAGGGATTCGTACGGAGGGTGGCAGGAAGGCGCGCGAAACCGGCGGCGGGGGGCGTCGCCCGTGCACGCAGCGCGGCGGCGGTGGTCGCCGGTGACGAGGCGGCGGCGAGGTGGGTGCAGGCCATGCCGGCGAGGAGGGTCCGGAGGCGCGCGGCTCGCGGCTCGCTGGGTTTTTGTCCGTGGCGGGGAAGGGGTCGGGAACGGAACGGGAGAAAGCGAGCTGCGAGTTTGCGGTTATATAGAAGGGAGGGATTTCGGGTTGGATTAGGACGACATCCATTTTCTTCAGCGCGCGCAGTAAGAAATGGAAAGAAATTCAGTCGTGCTTAGTTATGCGCGTAAAACTCTACGGCCCCTACTAACGCCGTGCGTCCGCCGGTCGGCGGCGCTATCTGCAGACGACCGGCGACGTGGTCAGTAGCTCACTTGTGCCCGGCGCCTGCCATGAGGAAGGCGTTGCTTCTGCCGTTTCCGTGTATAATAAAGCAATGAACGCATGCACATGGTCTCGCACTAGGAAACGTCGCTGCCGATCACCGGTGTCTCAGTCGGGGTGGAGGACGCCGGTCCTGCTCCGCCGCGGGGGCGAAGGTGGGTGGGTGGGTAGGTGGGGAGGCGGCTGGCGATGTGGTCCAATGTTGGAATTCAGAATTTTCAGAATCATCGATCTCTAGCGGCGGTCACATGTATACAGGAACCACAACGAACATCAGATGCTAGGCGAAAGCACGACCGGAGGGCATTGTTACTCGTGTGGCAAATTTTAGCCTAGGAGAAAACTACACGCGATCCAAATGCAGCACTGTACGACCTGTGTCTATTATCGCCGGAGCTACGACCGAGTGGGGCATCACTCCCTCCTCTACTGATTGTCTCGAAATAAACAGTGAATCGCCCTCCCCCCGCTCAACGATTTCCTAAATAAAATACTCACTAGCGGGGAATCTCTCGAACTCGGGACAAATAATAATAAATCGAACGTCTACGTCGCATCAGTATGGTTTTTTTTTAGAAAAGAAGGATGACCCCCGGCCTCTGTATCTGGGAGATGCATACGGCCACTTTATTAATTATTCTCGAAGATCGTATAAAGTATTACAACAATGTGTTTGAATCCACCATCTTGGTAACATATACCGCTACTCCTATCCAATATGATGAAGGGGTGCTAGCTGGGTCACTGCCCAAACCACTCACCTAAGCCTAACATCAAAAGCCGGAAGCCGAAACTCATTCGGAAGCCCCAGCCGAGCCACATACCGGGTCTGGGGCACAATCCGGTCAGACGCACTCGTGTGTCGTCGCCGCCATCTTCCACATGTCTTCAGATCATATTGAGGCTTCTACCTTTTCTGGCCACTCTGCCATCGACGTCACCATGACGCCAGACAGCAACCTCCTCCTGCGCGAGCCCATCTCCGCGCATCGGACGCCGAGTCTCCACAGCGCCATGCCATCGATCTCCGCCGCCATCAATGTGTGAGATGAAGCACCGCTCCACCATCCCTCCAGCCAGCACTTGCTTCAAAACGATGCCCCCAGAAGGGAAAGCGATAGAACACCATCATCATCCGATCCGGAAGACCCAGATCTGGGGTTTCCCCCTAAGCACCCCGAGCCTGATGGCGCAGACTGCCGACGATGCCTCGACCATCGGCAGTAGCTCCACCAGACTAGCGTCGCCTACGTCGCCGCAGCCTCCAAGATGAAGCTGACCAGAATGCATGTGTCGACACCGAACCGCCACCACTTCCACCGTCGCTTGAGTAGCCCCCGAGCAACGCCTTCAAGAAGGAGCACACCACCGTGGTGTCGTCGTCGCTTGGAACAGGGGGTCTGAGGTTTTCACCTGAGCTCCTGGGAGGGGTGGAAAGAAGGAGGTCCTCTCCGAAGCCTCCAAGGAGGGAAGCAACACCCAAAGGCACTGCCATCGGAGTGGCCTCCACGCCGGCCAAGAGATTCCCCCGGAACCCTTCCAGCCACCGGAACTGCAAGGCCAGCACCCAATAACGGTGACCGAAGCCACCAAGGGCCGGATCCGCTACAGATCGGAGTAGATCGGGGTCGAGGACGAACATCACCATGGCCATCAACATCCAGCGAGGAACCGCCGCCGCAGCCGAAGCCCACCACCTCCCCACCATCCACATGGCCAGGGAAGTGTGGCCCACCTATCCACGCCGGCGCCGCGTGCCACCAACCAGGACCGCCGCCATGGATCCGAGGCTCCCCGCCCGAGGAGGAGACGCCTGGATCCCCGCCGCCACCTTCACCAGTACCACGCGGCGGTGCCGGTGAGTACCTCGGGCGGCGGCGGAGAGGGGGGACGCGCAGGGAGGAGGAGTGGATACGAGGGCGTGAAAAGAACGGAGGTGAAGGTCTGTCCTCGCATCAGTATGGTTACTATTATTATTTTTTAAACATAGACAAAGGGCATTTTATATCTAATGTTTATCAAGAAAATCAGTGAGCAACACAAATGAAGGAGAACAACAGAAAAACAACGTGTAAAATGTACAATTACATCAAAAACCATGTTGGTGGTTTTTCCTGCGATTGTTCGTTGTTCGTCGAAGCTTGAAAATACATTGAGCATCATGCAAGTCATTGAAGACCGCAATAACCGCTCGCTAACAACGATGTCTACTTAGCCACGGTGGCGTAGCCAGCCCAATAAACCAGAGTGGTCCATCAATAGAAATATTTATATATGTTTATTTATTTTCAAAAAAAATTACTACACTAAATACAAGCTAGCTACGCCACTGCTTAGCCACTAAAGGAACATAGACTAAGTCAACACCCCACACGTGACTACCCCTTCGCCTCTCCTCCAAACAAACATGCGCGGTCGTTGGCGCCGCCGATCTGCCTCGTCTCCTTTGGCTTCAAGGTCATGGGGAGCGGTGGATCCCGACCCTTGCCGACGGGAGGGTTCCGTTTTTATACGTTTCTTTGAGTTTTGTTAGGGTTTGTGTCCTGCTCACGAAGATGGGACGGCGGCGGTTCCCTAAAGATGGAATAAGATTCTTCCCACCTAACCCCCGTCCCGGTGGTGCGTCTAGTATCGTTGGAGGGCATGTGGAGGTGTGTCTCTGGTGTTGGGGAACGTAGTAATTTCAAAAATATTCCTACGCACACACAAGATCATGGTGATGCATAGCAACGAGAAGGGAGAGTGTTGTCTACGTACCCTCGTAGACCGGCAACGGAAGTGTTGACACAACGTAGAGGAAGTAGTCGTACGTCTTCCCGATCCGACCGATCCAAATACCGAACGTACGGCACCTCCGAGTTCTGCACACGTTCAACTCGGTGACGTCCCTCGAGTTCCGATCCAGCAAAACGTTGAGGGAGAGTTTTGTCAACACGACGGCGTGATGACGGTGATGATGTTCTACCGACGCAGGGCTTCGCCAAAGCACCGCTACGATATGACCGAGGTGGAATATGGTGGAAGGGGGCACCGCACACGGCTAAGGAACGATCACGAGGATCAACTTGTGTGTCATGGGGTGCCCCCTTGCTCAGTATATAAAGGAGGGAGAGGGGGAGGTGCGGCCGGCCCTATGGGTGCGCCTGGAGGAGTCCTACTCCAACCGGGAGTAGGACTCCCCCCTCTTGCCTTGTTGGAAAAGGAAGGAGGAAGGGAGAAAGAGGAAAAGCCCCCCCCCCTTCCTTGTCCTATTCGGACTAGGGGGGAGGGGGCGCGCGGCCTGCCCTGGCCGGCCCTCCTCTTCTCCCTTATGGCCCATGTAGGCCCAATAACCCCCGGGGGGTTTCGGTAACCCCCCGGTACTCCAGTAAAATCCCGATTTCACCCGGAACGTTTCCGATATCCAAATATAGGCTTCCAATATATCAATCTTTATGTCTCGACCATTTCGAGACTCCTCGTCATATCCGTGATCACATCCGGGACTCCAAGTCAATTGATTTTTCAAGCATCTCATATGAGAGATCAAAGTACTGAAAGTACTACTTCACAAAGGCGGACAAGACAATGGATTAACAGTAGTACTAGTATATGTACTCACTCTCTAAGATCCAACTACCTGTCAGCTGATGTAGAGCCCGTGCACTACTTCGTCTGGAGAAAACCAAGAGCAGCCATCCGAGGGCTGCCGCCGGCTTGTTCACCGTGTAGTTCCGCTGCTGCTATGGATTCAGTGTTCAATAATGGCCAAATCGCCGCTCCCAGCGCGCCCTCACAGCAGAGCTTAATCAACATCAACCAGCTGACTTGCACTGCGCCATCTCCTGTTCGGCGGTTTTTTCGGCTACACGTCTTCCAAAATTCCAGTTGCCGCTGCTGGCTTGAACCGTCAGCTGGGTTACCGATTTGTGACTCCTACGCGAGATCGTCTATTGCCTCGCTGCGGTCGACCCCAACGGTCCGCTGGCTTATGCCACATCATAAAAACAAGCTAAGTCACTTTTATATTTAAATTTAATTTTTTCCAGTCAATGAAATATATCCGGCACCTTTGAGTTAATCTCGGGGGCTATCGTTTCTTCTCATAAAGTTGAGTCGTAAGGTTACCAAAGAGGACTATTTGCCACGATGCACAGTTCAAACATGGGTGCCCTACATATCAGCGAAATAATTTTACGTTCGTTCTTTACTAAGTCAGATGCAACTCGTAATTGACCAAGTAGTGGGTATGGTATTGTCAATCGACTCTGATGCCTATCATGGACTTTGTCGACGCTGAACATATCATATTCCATGAAAAAAGTCCACGCGAAAGCCTACTTAGTCGAGTCGAACGATTAACAACTTAAACACAAGTTGACAAAGTCATTGAAATTACTATTTAATTTTGTTTTATACATCACGAACGGTGTAATGCATTCATGTGTTTTATTTCAGGAACAAAGAGCCTCAAGACAACTCCTCGAGTCGCCTTGAGCCTCGGGGGCTATCAACCCAGAATTTGTGAAAAAACGAACTTTGTTCGTTATCAAAACACAAGTTCACAGACCCCCGGGTTGTTAAAGGCCTAAACAAACCCGGCGCTCGGGGGCTACAGATGATATACATACTATGGGAGTTGGAAAAAATTCGGAAAGACCTGGCTAGGGAAGACCCAGCTTGGAGACAGAATCCAGCCTCGGAGGACAACCCGACAACATCAACGTCGACGCTTCATGACCCGACAATCTCTTCATCCACATTTCGGCATCCATTAAGTCAACGACCCGGAAAAAAGCTCCATGTTCAAGGAAGACAAAAGCATCAACAAAATCAAGACCTTCCGCCCGACTCTTCGAGTCACCCGAAAGCTCGGGGGCTACTGTCGTGGATATGGGACACGGGTATCCTCATGAAGGTAGGCCGCGGCCCATCATGGGAGGTGGCCCACCAGGCCGACTTAAACAGTTTGAATAAGACCTGGATTGCTATCCGTCTTGTAATAGAAAAGAGACTAGTCCTAATCCTACTAGGACTCTACATGTAGGCCGGCCCCTTCAACTTATATAAGGAGGGGCAAGGCTCCCCAAGAAGATTGACAAGTGCCACAAGTTGGACAAGTTAGGTTTAGACAATAGCTCTCGAGATAGAGCACTCTTATAACCATGATCATCATTATCGATATCAATGAAGCAGGATGTAGGCTTTTACCTCCACCGTGAGGGGCCGAACCTGGGTAAAACATCGCGTCTCTCGTCCCGCTCAACCCCTCTCAAGCTACCACATAGATGCGTTGGCCTCGCGACTAAGTCCTGACACTAAGGACATCTGACGTGACAATTCCACGACAACTCCCACTTAGAAAGATATCCCTCTAATCCTCTAAGTGATCACGTGATCCAAATCAACTAAACCATGTCCGATCATCACGTGAGATGGAGTAGTATCAATGGTGAACATCAATATGTTGATCATATCTACTATATGATTCACGCTCGACCTTTCGGTCTCCGTGTTCCGAGGCCATATCTGTTATATGCTAGGCTCATCAAGTTAAACCTGAGTATTCCGCGTGTGCAACTGTTTTGCACCTGTTGTATTTGAACGTAGAGCCTATCACACCCGATCATCACGTGGTGTCTCAGCACGAAGAACTTTCGCAACGGTGCATACTCAGCGAGAACACTTATACTTTGATAATTTAGTGGGGGATCATCCTATAATGCTACCGTCAATCAAAGCAAGATAAGATGCATAAAAGATAAACATCACATGCAATCAATATAAGTGATATGATATGGCCATCATCATCTTGTGCTTGTGATCTCTCCGAAGCACCTTCATGATCACCATCGTCACCGGCGCGACACCTTGATCACCATCGTAGCATCGTTGTCGTCTTGCCAATCTTATGCTTCCACGACTATCGCTACCGCTTAGTGATAAAGTAAAGCATTACAGCGCAATTGCATTGCATACAATAAAGCGACAACCATATGGCTCCTGCCAGTTGCCGATAACTCGGTTACAAAACATGATCATCTCATACAATAAAATTTAGCATCGTGTCTTGATCATATCACATCACAACATGCCCTGCAAAAACAAGTTAGACGTCCTCTACTTTGTTGTTGCAAGTTTTACGTGGCTGCTACGGGCTTTAGCAAGAACCGTTCTTACCTACGCATCAAAACCACAACGATAGTTTGTCAAGTTGGTGCTATTTTAACCTTCGCAAGGACCGGGCGTAGCCAAAGCACGTCGGTAGAACCAGTCTCGCGTAAGCGTACGCGTAATGTCGGTCTGGGATGCTTCATCCAACAATACCGCCAAACCAAAGTATGACATGCTGGTAAGCAGTATGACTTATATCGCCCACAACTCACTTGTGTTCTACTCGTGCACAACATCAACGCATAAAACCTAGGCTCGGATGCCACTGTTGGGGAACGTAGTAATTTCAAAAAAATTCCTACACACACGCAAGATCATGGTGATGCATAGCAACGAGAGGGGAGAGTGTTGTCTACGTACCCTCGTAGACCGGCAACGGAAGTGTTGACACAACATAGATGAAGTAGTCGTACGTCTTCCCGATCCGACCGATCCAAGTACCGAACGTACGGCACCTCCGAGTTCTGCACACGTTCAACTCGGTGACGTCCCTCGAGTTCCGATCCAGCAAAATGTTGAGGGAGAGTTTCGTCAGCACGACGGCGTGATGACGGTGATGATGTTCTACCGACGCAGGGCTTCGCCTAAGCACCGCAACGATATGACCGAGGTGGAATATGGTGGAAGGGGCACCGCACACGGCTAAGGAACGATCACGAGGATCAACTTGTGTGTCATGGGGTGCCCCCTTGCCTCAGTATATAAAGGAGGGAGAGGGGGAGATGCAGCTGGCCCTATGGGTGCGCCTGGAGGAGTCCTACTCCAACCGGGAGTAGGACTCCCCCCTCTTGCCTTGTTGGAAAAGGAAGGAGGAAGGGAGAAAGAGGAAAAGGGGGGCGCCGCCCCCCTTCCTTGTCCTATTCAGACTAGGGGGGAGGGGTCACGCGGCCTGCCCTGGCCGGCCCTCCTCTTCTCCCTTATGGCCCATGTAGGCCCAATAACCCTCGGGGGGGAGGGGTTCCGGTAACCCCCCGGTACTCCGGTAAAATCCTGATTTCACCCGGAACGTTTCCGATATCCAAATATAGGCTTCTAATATATCAATCTTTATGTCTCGACCATTTCGAGACTCCTCGTCATGTCCGTGATCACATCCGGGACTCCGAACAACCTTCGGTACATCAAAACACAAAACCCCTAATTACGATCGTCACCGAACTTTAAGCGTGCGGACCCTACGGGTTCGAGAACTATGTAGACATGACCGAGACACGTCTCCGGTCAATAACCAATAGCGGAACCTGGATGCTCATATTGGCTCCTACATATTCTACGAAGATCTTTATCGGTCAGACCGCATAACAACATACGTTGTTCCCTTTGTCATCGGTATGTTACTTGCCCGAGATTCGATCGTCGGTATCCCATACCGAGTTCAATCTCGTTACCGGCAAGTCTCTTTACTCGTTCCGTAATACATCATCCTGCAACTAACTTATTAGTTGCAATGCTTGCAAGGCTTGAGTGATGTGCATTACCGAGAGGGCCCAGAGATACCTCTCCGACAATCGGAGTGACAAATCCTAATCTCGAAATACGCCAACCCAACAAGTACCTTCGGAGACACCTGTAGAGCACCTTTATAATCACCCAGTTACGTTGTGACGTTTGGTAGCACACAAAGTGTTCCTCCGGTAAACGGGAGTTGCATAATCTCATAGTCATAGGAACATGTATAAGTTATGAAGAAAGCAATAGCAACAAACTAAACGATCAAGTGCTAAGCTAACGGAATGGGTCAAGTCAATCACATCATTCTCCTAATGATGTGATCCCATTAATCAAATGACAACTCATGTCTATGGTTAGGAAACATAACCATCTTTGATTAACGAGCTAGTCAAGTAGAGGCATAATAGTGACTCTCTGTTTTTGTCTATGTATTCACACATGTATTATGTTTCCGGTTAATACAATTCTAGCATGAATAATAAACATTTATCATGATATAAGGAAATAAACAATAACTTTATCATTGCCTCTAGGGCATATTTCCTTCATCTGGCAGATCTCACGGGGTCCGGTCCGTGGTTGCCTTTGGTGGATCCGCTCGGATCCAGTCTTCACCAACGTGTCTTCAGGTTGGATCATTTTGATCTACGCTTCTCTTCATGGGCAACTGTTGTTGCTTTAGTGAGAGGTGGCCTTAGCACGAAGACTTCTCGACTATCTATTCCAACAAGTTCTGCCCAGCTCCCGTGTGGGAGGGGTGATGACAGTGACGTTTCTTCAGCTCGCTTCAGTGCTTGTAGTCATCGCTAGGTGGTCTACGAATCTGGATGTAATTTTTATTATTTTTAGTATTCATTGTACTGTCATGATTGATGATGAATAAGCCGTAAGTTTTCTAACAAAAAGAAAGAGAACACCCCACACAACTTAGGTTAGCAATCCTTCACTATCAATCCAAAGGGTTGCACAAATCGAATCTTGTTGCAGAACTAAATAAATGAAGAGGACAAAGATGTCGCTTCAATAACCAGCCAACTGATTCTTTTGATGAACACACCAACTATCAAAATCCAAAGAGAACTAATATATCTATCAACATGTACTTTGAAACAGGCTTTCGCTTCGCTTTATATTAATAAAATTGTGCATCCAAATGATGCAAAATATTGAGAAAATACAGAAGCCAGTCAAAAGAAAACAAAACAAAACTAGTAGAGAGTGCTAGAACACACTAGGGTGTACTACTAAACGTCTCCAACAAGACACCGGGAGAAGAACATGAGACCCGTCGACGCGTCCGAGGAACACCCCCACTCATCAGCAATTCCCCCAAGAGGGTCACGACGTGAAACCGCCACCATCATCGTGTCAACCGTGGCAAACACTAGTTGTCACCCTGAGTGTCAGTAGGTAAGGTGTGACGCCCCGAGACCGATGTGCCAGGTGTCTCCCAGTTATTCGATGTTGTTGCCTTGTCTTTGCTTGCGTGTCATGCATCTCATATCATGTCATCATGTGCATTGCATTTGCATACATGTTCGTCTCATGCATCCGAGCATTTTCCCCGTTGTCCGTTTTGCAATCCGGCGCTCCTATGTCACCCGGTGTCCCTTTCTACCTCTTTTCGTGTGCGGGTGTTAAACGTTTTCGGATTGGACCGAGACTTTTCACGCGGACTTGGTTTACTACCGGTAGACCGCCTGTCAATTTTCGTGCCATTTGGACTTCGTTTGATACACCAACGGTTAACCGAGGGACCGAAAAGGCCTCGTGTGTGTTGCAGCCCAACACCCCTTCAAAGTGGCCCAAAACCCACATAAACCTCCTCCATCATCTCGGTCGTTCGATCATGATCACGTGACCGAAAACCACACCTCATTTGGACTCTCCTAGCTCCCTCTACCTATAAATATGTGCACCCCATCAAAATTCGCGGACGAAACCCTAGCGTCTTCCTCCTCGCGCCGCCGGACATGTCCAACCGCGCCGGACATGTCCAGCCTCCACATCGCCCGGCCAATCATGGCTTGCCACGTCGTCACCGCCGCCTCCCGCGCCAACCCCGCCGTGCCACGTGTCCGCGCCGCCTCCCACCATCGGCCGGCCACCCGGGGCCCAGATCCGGCCCGCCCCGGGGCCGAATCGGGCCACGCCGGGCTCTCCCTCCACCGCCGCTCGCCCCGGCTGTCCAAAGCCGCGCCGCCGCCACGGTCTTCGCCGGTGCCCGAGCTGTCCACCGGCGGCGAGCCTCGCCGCGCCAACCGCGCGGAGCCGCCCGCGCGCCCCACGCCGAGCGTCGCCGCCGTGCGCCGCCCGCCTCCGCCTGTCTCCGCCCTCCTCCGCGCCGTCCTCGCCGGCGACGAGCTCGCCGGAGACGACGCCGTCGCCACCCGGGTCCTCTCTGCCTCGAACCCGACCCGATCCACTCTGCCTCTGCGACCCAGATCCGGCCGTTGACTTTTTCGCGGGGTAAAATTTCTCCAAGTCCCAGATCTGAATAATTTCTAGCATTTTTCATCACATCACAACTCGCTCATCGTAGCTCCGATTCATGCGTGTAGCATATCAAAATGTTCGCCTCAGCAAGTACATCATTTCATCTCATTGCATCATTTTCATTTGAGCTCATCTTGATGCCCGAAATGCTGTTGGAAGAGGGCTATGTGAGGAATTTGTCCGATCTGTTTCAGCAAATGGCATTTTGTCATTTTTGCCATGATTAATGTGTGCATGCTATGATCCCGAGCTCTACATGTGTTTTGTTATATGCCATGCCATCTTTGTAGAGGTGCTTGCCATGTATTTTTGTGATATTTGTGGTGACTAGCACAAGCTTGCAAAGTAGCGTAATCGGTAACGCTGTTTTCAGGGACTTAGAATTTCACTAAGTCCTTGTCGTGATTTTGTTGTTATGCCATATGTTCATGTTGTTTCCTAGTGATCCGTGCCTCTTTTGAGGATGATCAGTAAGGATGTTTTGTTAACATTGTGATGCTCTATCCATCCATGTCTTTTTTTGCAATTATGGAGCACCCTATCTTGAGTCAATCGAGATCTACTTTTGCTATAAAGTGAATCCTGACAGATTGTTGACATGTTTAGCGATTTTGCCGAGGATGTTGCTATTGATCTGTGCATGCTATGTTGTTGTTCTTGCCATTTCTAGCTTCTATGCCATGTATTCTTCATGGATGTATGCTTAGTTTGTCATGCCATGCTCTGCAGTTAGTGCATCGAGCTCGCAAACATGCCTACTCATTAACTGATTTGCATGCTCCAGTTTTTCACTAAGTCTGAATCTGTTTATGTTTTTGCCATGTTCACATGCTTGCAATCGTATTTTCTGATCCCTTTTGGCTCAAGGTCACTAAGGGACTTTTGTTAAGTGTTTTGAGTAGCTTCATGTCATGCCTTGCCTTGCCATGTTAAGTTCCTGTAGCATGTACTTTTCATACTCTAAAATGTGCTTCCTGATGATAAATTCCAGACTTGTGTTAATTTCACTAAGTCTGAAACCTGTTATCATTTTCACTTTTGCCATGGTTGTTTGAGCTTGCTATTGAATGAATTAGCCGTAGCTCAGTGTTCATCTTTTGTCAAGCATCTTGAGTGGATTCCTGCCATGTATTTTGTTGACATGTTTGAGTGCTGTAGCATATTTATGTTGATGCATTTAGATGGCTACTTGCTGTTAATCGCAAACCGGTGCCATATTTGTTTTGCTTGCCATTTTCAAACCGTGCATCCGATTCCGGTGATCTTTATATTGATTTCAACTGAAATCACCTCACCTTTCCAGTGGAACTCTTGGATTTCCAAGTTGAGGCCAGGTTCAATCATTCGTTTCCAAATGTTGCATATGCATCGCATACCGCATCCTGCATATCATACCATGTTCATGTGTGGTTTGTTTACTATGTTGTGTGCTTCTTTCTGGTGTTGCTTCTTCGGGTTGGTTCCGATAATGTCGCGTTTGTAAGGACCCGTTCGACTACGTCCGTTTGTCTTCTTCATGGACTCGTTCTTCTTTCTTGCGAGATTTCAGGCAAGATGACCATACCCTCGAAATCACTTCTATCTTTGCTTGCTAGTTGCTCGCTCTTTTGCTATGCCTATGCTACGATACCTACCACTTGCTTATCATGCCTCCATATTGTTAAGCCAAGCCTCTAACCCACCTTGTCCTAGCAAACCGTTGTTTGGCTATGTTACCGCTTTGCTCAGCCCCTCTTATAGCGTTGTTAGTTGCAGGTGAAGATTGGAGCTTGTTCCATGTTTGGAACATGGATATTTTGTTGGGATATCACAATATCTCTTATTTAATTAAATGCATCTATATACTTGGTAAAGGGTGGAAGGCTCGGCCTTATGTCTGGTGTTTTGTTCCACTCTTGCCGCCCTAGTTTCCGTCATATCGGTGTTATGTTCCTGGATTTTGCGTTCCTTACGCGGTTGGGTTACAATGGGAACCCCTTGACAGTTCGCCTTGAATAAAACTCCTCCAGTGCTACGTCTTGAGCTTGCATTGGTTTTCCCCGAAGAGGAAGGGATGATGCAGCAGAGTAGCGTAAGTATTTCCCTCAGTTTTTGAGAACCAAGGTATCAATCCAGTAGGAGCCCACGCTCAAGTCCCTCGTACCTGCACAAAGCGATAGCTACCCGCAACCAACGCGATTAGGGGTTGTCAAGCCCTTCACGGTCACTTACGAGAGTGAGATCTGATAGATAGAATATTTTTGGTATTTTTGATATAAAGATGCAAAGTAAAAAGTAAAAGCAAAGTAAATAGCAAAACAATATAAAAGTGATGGAGATTGATATGATGAGAATAGACCCGGGGGCCATAGGTTTCACTAGTGGCTTCTCTCGAGAGCATAAGTTTTCTACGGTGGGTGAACAAATTACTGTTGAGTAATTGACAGAAGTGAGCATAGTTATGAGAATATCTAGGCATGATCATGTATATAGGCATCACGTCCGTGACAAGTAGATCGAAACGATTCTGCATCTACTACTACTACTCCACTCATCGACCGCTATCCAGCATGCATCTGGAGTATTAAGTTAAAAACAGAGTAACGCTTTAAGCAAGATGACATGATGTAGAGAGATAAATTCATGCAATATGAAATAAACCCCATCTTGTTATCCTCGATGGCAACGATACAATACGTGTCTTGCTGCCCCTTCTGTCACTGGGAAAGAACACCGCAAGATCGAACCCAAAGCTAAGCACTTCTCCCATGGCAAGAACTACCAATCTAGTTGGCCAAACCAAACGGATAATTCGAAGAGACTTGCAAAGATAACCAATTATACATAAAAGAATTCAAAGAAGATTCAAATATTGTTCATAGATAGACTTGATCATAAACCCACAATTCATCGGTCTCAACAAACACACCGCAAAAGAAGAAGATTACATCGAATAGATCTCCACGAGAGAGGGGGAGAACTTTCTATTGAGATCCAAAAAGAGAGAAGAAGCCATCTAGCTACTAACTATGGACCCGAAGGTCTGAGGTAAACTACTCACACTTCATCGGAGAGGCTATGATGATGTAGAAGCCCTCCGTGATGACGGACCTCTCCGGCGGAGCTCCGGAACAGGCCCCAAGATGGGATCTCGTGGATACAGAAAGTTGCGGCGGTGGAATTAGGTTTTTGGCTCCTGTTCTGATCGTTTGGGGGTACGTGGATATATATAGGAGGAAGGAGTACGTCGGTGGAGCACCAAGGGTCCCACGAGTCAGGGGGCGCGCCCTAGGGGGGGCGCCCCCTACCCTTGTGAGCACCTCTTTGCTTCCTTGCAGTAGGGTCCAAGTCTCCTGGATCACGTTCGGTGAGAAAATCACGTTCCCGAAGATTTTATTCCGTTTGGACTCTGTTTGATATTCCGTTTCTTCGAAACACTAAAATAGGCAAAAAAACAACAATTCTGGGCTGGGCCTTCAGTTAATAGGTTAGTCCCAAAAATAATATAAAAGTGGAAAATAAAGCCCAATATAGTCCAAAACAATAGATAATATAGCATGTAGCAATCAAAAATTATAGATACGTTGGAGACGTATCAGGCATCCCCAAGCTTAATTCCTGCTCGTCCTCGAGTAGGTAAATGATAAAAAGAGAATTTTTGACGCGGAGTGCTACTTGGCATAATTTCAATGCAAAATTTCTTAATTGTGGTATGGATATTCAGATTAGAAAGATTCAAGACAAAATTTCATATTGACATAAAGAATAATAACACTTCAAGCATACTAATAAAGTAATTATGTGTTCTCAAAATAACATGGCCAAAGAAATTTATCCCTACAAAATCATATAGTCTGGCTATGCTCTATCTTCACCACACAAAGTATTTAAATCATGCACAACCCCGATGACAAGCCAAGCAATTGTTTCATACTCTAACTTTTTCAAGACTTTTTCAATCTTCACGCAATACATGAGCGTGAGCCATGGACATAGCACTATGTGGAATAGAAGGGTGGTTGTGGAGAAGACAAAAAGAGGGGAATATAGTCTCACATCAACTAGGCGTATCAACGGGCTATGGAGATGCCCATCAATAGATATCAATGTGAGTGAGTAGGGATTGCCATGCAACGGATGCACTAGAGCTATAAGTATATGAAAGCTCATCAAAAGAAACTAAGTGGGTGTGCATCCAACTCGCTTGCTCACGAAGACCTAGGGCAATTTGAGGAAGCCCATCATTGGAATATACAAGCCAAGTTCTATAATGAAAAATTCCCACTAGTATATGAAAGTGACATAACGAGAGACTCTCTATCATGTAGATCATGGTGCTACTTTGAAGCACAAGTGTGGTAAGAGGATAGTAACATTGTCCCTTCTCTCTTTTTCTCTCACTTTTTTATTTGGGCCTTTTCTCTTTTTTTTATGGCCTCTTTTTTTTCCGTCCGGAGTCTCATCCCGACGTATGGGGGAATCATAGTCTCCATCATCCTTTCCTCACTTGGGACAATGCTCTAGAAAATTATGATCATCACACTTTTATTTTTCTTACAACTCAACAATTACAACTCGATACTTAGAACAAATGTGACTCTATATGAATGCCTCCGGCGGTGTACCGGGATATGCAATGAATCAAGAGTGACATGTATGAAAGAATTATGAATGGTGGCTTTGCCACAAATACAATGTCAACTACATGATCATGCTAGCTATATGACAATGATGGAGCGTGTCATAATAAACGGAACGGTGGAAAGTTGCATGGCAATATATCTCGGAATGGCTATGGAAATGCCATGATAGGTAGGTATGGTGGCTGTTTTGAGGAAGGTATATGGTGGGTGTATGATACCGGCGAAAGGTGCGCGGTATTAGAGAGGCTAGCAATGGTGGAAGGATGGGAAAAAGTGCATATAATCCATGGACTCAACATTAGTCATAAAGAACTCATATACTTATTGCAAAAATCTAGAAGTTATCAAAGCAAAGTATTACGCGCATTCTCCTAGGGGGATAGATTGGTAGGAAAAGACCATCGCTCATCCCCGACCGCCACTCATAAGGAAGACAATCAATAAATAAATTATGCTCCGACTTCATCACATAACGGTTCACCATACGTGCATGCTACGGGAATCACAAACTTTAACACAAGTATTCTTTAAATTCACAACTACTAAACTAGCATAACTCTAATATTATCACCTCCATATCTCAAAACAATTATCATGCTTCAATCTTCTCTTAGTATTCAACGCACTCAAAAGAAAATTTCACATATCTTGAACACCAAGCATATTTATATTAAGCAAATTACCATGCTATTAAGACTCTCAAAATAATTTAAGTGAAGTATGAGAGATCAATAGTTTCTTTAAAACAAACCACCACTGTGCTCTAAAAGATCTAAGTGAAGCACATAGAGCAAAATTATAACGCTCAAAAGATATAAGTGAAGTGCATAGAGCGAAACTACATAGCTCAAAAGATTTAAGTGAAGCACATAGAGTATTCTATCAAATTTTAATTCATAGATGACTCTCTCAAAATGTGTGTACAGAAAGGATGATTGTGGCACACTAACAAACAAAGACACAAATAATACAAGACACTCCAAGCAAAACACATATCATGTTGGTGAATAAAAATATAGGTCCAAGTAAATTACCGATGGAAGTGGACGAAAGAGGGGATGCCTTCCGGGGCATCCCCAAGCTTTGAATTTTTGGTATCCTTGGATTATCTTGGGGGTGACATGGGCATCCCCAAGCTTAGGCTCTTGCCACTCCTTATTCCATAATCCATCAAAAGAATTCACCCAAAACTTGAAAACTTCACAACACAAAACTCAATAGAAATCTCGTGAGCTCCATTAGAGAAAGAAAACAAAAGACCACTTCAAGGTACTGTAACGAACTCATTCTTTATTTATTTTGGTGTTAAACCTACTGTATTCCAACTTCTCTATGGATTATAAACTATTTTACTAACCATAGATTCATCAAAATAAGCAAACAACACACGAAAAACAGAATCTGTCAAAAACAGAACAGTCTATAGTAATCTGTAACTAACGCAAACTTCTGGAACTCCAAAAAATCTACCAAAATTAGAAGACCTAGATAATTTGTTTATTAATCAGCAGCAATTGGAATCAGTATTTTATCACGTTCTGATGATTTTTAGTAATTCGGGCACTGAACGCAAAGTTTCTGGAAATTACAGCAAGATCAAATAACTATCATCCAAGAAGATCCAATAGGTCTAGCTTGGCACAAACACTAATTAAAACACAAAACCACATCCAAACAGAGGGTAGATGGGTTATTTATTCCCTAACAGAAGAAAAACACAAAAAACAAAAAATAAAATTGGGTTGCCTCCCAACAAGCGCTATCGTTTAACGCCCCTAGCTAGGCATAAAAGCGAGGATAGATCTAGGTATTGCCATCTTTGGAAGGCAATCCATAAGTGGCTCTCATGATGGTTTCATATGGTAATTTTATTTTCTTTCTTGGAAAGTGTTCCATACCCTTTTTTAATGGAAATTGGAATCTAATATTCCCTTCCTTCATATCAATAATCGCACCAACCGTTCTAAGAAAAGGTCTACCAAGAATAGGCAAGAAGGATTGCAATCTATATCAAGAACAATGAAATCTACGGGCACATAATTCCTATTTGCAACAATAAGAACATCATTAATTCTTCCCATAGGTTTCTTAATAGTGGAATCTGCAAGATGTAAGTTTAGAGAGCAATCATCAAGATCACCGAAATCTAGCAAATCACACAAAGTTTTGGGGATAGTGGAGACACTAGCACCCAAATCACACAAAGCATAAAACTCATGATCTTTAATTTTAATTTTTATAGTTGGTTCCTACTCATCATAGAGTTTTCTAGGGATAGAGACTTTCAACTCAAGTTTTTCTTCATAAGATTGCATCAAGGCATCAACAATATGTTTGGTGAAGGCTTTCTTTTGACTATAAGCATGCGGAGAATTTAGCACGGATTGCAACAAAGAAATACAATCAATCAAAGAGCAACTTTCATAATTAAATTCCTTGAAATCCAATATAGTGGGTTTAGCAACATCTAAATTTTTATTTCTTTCAATCCCACTTTCATCAATTTCATCATAAAGATCTAAATATTCCGAATTTTTGGAACGCCTTCTAGGTAAAGGAAGATCATATTCAGCTTCATCAAGATTCTTATTGCAAAACAAAGATTTGATAGGGGACACATCAATAACTTTTAGATCTTCATCTTGATTTTCATAGGTATTCGGTTTTGCGGCCATCTTATTGACTAAGGTAGCTTGCATGTTCGAAATTTCAGCAGTCATCTTTTCAAGACGAGCAATTTGGGATCTGGTACCATCAAATTCTTTAGACAAATCATCGAGCTCTTTGTTCATATAACTCATAAAACCTTTTTGTTCCTTAAGCTCGTTTCTAAAGAAATTATTATGCTCAAATTGCAAAACCATAAACTTCCTAACGTTGTTTTCGATCTCCTCTAACCTTTTAAAGTGAAGATCACCAAAATTTGGTAGAGCCATCACGACAAACAAGCAATCCAACACACGAGCAAACAAAAAGCAAGGGGACAAAAAGAGGTAAATAGAGAGGGAGGATAGGGAGAGAGAGGGCGAATAAAACGGCAAGGGTGAATTGGGGGGAGAGGAAAACGAGAGGCAAATGGCAAATAATGTAATGCGGGAGATAGGGATTGTGATGGGTACTTGGTATGTTGACTTTTTGCGTAGACTCCCCGGCAACGGCGCCAGAAATCCTTCTTGCTACGTCTTGAGCTTGTGTTGGTTTTCCCCGAAGAGGAAGGGATGATGCAGCAGAGTAGCGTAAGTATTTCCCTCAGTTTTTGAGAACCAAGGTATCAATCCAGTAGGAGCCCACGCTCAAGTCCCTCATACCTGCACAAAGCAATAGGTACCCGCAACCAACGCGATTAGGGGTTGTCAAGCCCTTCACGGTCACTTACGAGAGTGAGATCTGATAGATAGAATATTTTTGGTATTTTTGATATAAAGATGCAAAGTAAAAAGTAAAAGCAAAGTAAATAGCAAAACAATATAAAAGTGATGGAGATTGATATGATGAGAATAGACCCGGGGGCCATAGGTTTCACTAGTGGCTTCTCTCAAGAGCATAAGTATTCTACGGTGGGTGAACAAATTACTGTTGAGCAATTGACAGAATTGAGCATAGTTATGAGAATATCTAGGCATGATCATGTATATAGGCATCACGTCCGTGACAAGTAGATCGAAACGATTCTGCATCTACTACTATTACTCCACTCATCGACCGCTATCCAGCATGCATCTAGAGTATTAAGTTAAAAACAGAGTAACGCCTTAAGCAAGATGACATGATGTAGAGAGATAAATTCATGCAATATGAAATAAACCCCATCTTGTTATCCTCGATGGCAACGATACAATACGTGTCTTGCTGCCCCTTCTGTCACTGGGAAAGAACACCGCAAGATCGAACCCAAAGCTAAGGCACTTCTCCCATGGCAAGAACTACCAATCTAGTTGGCCAAACCAAACGGATAATTCGAAGAGACTTGCAAAGATAACCAATTATACATAAAAGAATTCAAAGAAGATTCAAATATTGTTCATAGATAGACTTGATCATAAACCCACAATTCATCGGTCTCAACAAACACACCGCAAAAGAAGAAGATTACATCGAATAGATCTCCACGAGAGAGGGGGAGAACTTTCTATTGAGATCCAAAAAGAGAGAAGAAGCCATCTAGCTACTAACTATGGACCCGAAGGTCTGAGGTAAACTACTCACACTTCATCGGAGAGGCTATGATGATGTAGAAGCCCTCCGTGATAACGGCCCTCTCCGGCGGAGCTCGGGAACAGGCCCCAAGATGGGATCTCGTGGATACAGAAAGTTGCGGCGGTGGAATTAGGTTTTTGGCTCCTGTTCTGGTCGTCTGGGGGTACGTGGATATATATAGGAGGAAGGAGTACGTCGGTGGAGCACCGAGGGTCCCACGAGGTAGGGGGCGCGCCCCCTACCCTCGTGAGCACCTCTTTGCTTCCTTGCAGTAGGGTCCAAGTCTCCTGGATCACGTTCCATGAGAAAATCACGTTCCTGAAGATTTTATTCCGTTTGGACTCCGTTTGATATTCTGTTTCTTCGAAACACTAAAATAGGCAAAAAAACAACAATTCTGGGCTGGGCCTCCGGTTAATAGGTTAGTCCCAAAAATAATATAAAAGTGGAAAATAAATCCCAATATAGTCCAAAATAGTAGATAATATAGCATGGAGCAATCAAAAATTATAGATACGTTGGAGACGTATCATCCAGCAATGCCCAACATTGGTTTTACCATTCGCCACCTAGCCTTTTCTTTCCCTTGGGTTCTGCAGACTCAAGGGTCATCATTATTTATCCCCCCTGGGCCAGTGCTCCTCTGAGTGTTGGTCCAAACTAGAGCCCCTTGCAGCACCACCTCGGGGAAACTCGAGGGCTGGTTTTAGTTGTACGGACTGCTCATCTGACTGTGCCCTGAGAACGAGATATGTGCAGCTCCTATCGGGATTTGCCGGCACATTCGGGCAGTGTTGCTGGACTTGTTTTACCATTGTCGAGGATGTCTTGTAACCTGGATGCCGAGCCTGATCGGATTGTCTTGGGAGAAGGAATATCCTTCGTTGACCATGAGAGCTTGTGATGGGCTAAGTTGGGACACCCCTGCAGGGTTTTGAGCTTTCGAAAGCCGTGCCCGCTGTTATGGGCAGATGGGAATTTGGTAATGTCCGGTTGTAGAAAACCTGAAGTTGATCTTAATTAAAATGCATCAACCGCGTGCGTAACCGTGATGGTCTCTTCTCGGCGGAGTCCGGGAAGTGAACACGGTGTTGGAGTTATGCTTGACGTAGGTTGTTCTA
This sequence comes from Triticum urartu, assembly GCF_003073215.2. Classification (NCBI taxonomy): domain Eukaryota; kingdom Viridiplantae; phylum Streptophyta; class Magnoliopsida; order Poales; family Poaceae; genus Triticum; species Triticum urartu. The sequence continues at coordinate 539,285,407 of NC_053023.1, forward strand.
GGATCACTTCTTGATCATAGCTTTATCGATCGTGCCTTGCCTTCTCTTCTCGCTCTCATTTGCGTATGTTAGCCACCATATATGCTAGTCGCTTGCTGCAGCTCCACCTCATACCTTTTACCTTGCCCATAAGCTTAAATAGTCTTGATCGCGAGGATGTGAGATTGCTGAGTCCCCGTGACTCACAGATACTTCCAAAACCAGCTTGCAGGTGCCGAGGATACCGTGCAGATGACGCAACCAAGCTCAAATAGGAGCTCTATGAAGATCTTGTCCTTTATGTTGTTCCGTTTCCAGTTGATCAGTAGTGGAGCCCAGTTGGGGTCGATCGGGGATCTGTGTAGCATTTGGGTAGCCTTCTTTTATTTTGGTTCCGTAGTCATACCTTGAGTGTATTTGGATGATGTAATGCTTTATTCATGTATTGTGTGTAGTGGCGAGTGTAAGCCAACTATGTATCTCTTTCCCTTATGTATTACATGGGTTGTGTGAAGATTACCTCACTTGTGACATTGCTTTCAATGCGGTTATGCCTCTAAATCATGCTTCGACACATGGGAGATATAGCCGCATCGAGGGCGTTACAAGTTGGTATCAGAGCCTTCCCCGACCTTAGGAGCCCCCTGCTTGATCGAATCGCTGGCGTTTTTGAGTCTAGAAATGTTTTGAGTCTTATAGGATTATATATATCGGAGAGTTAGGAATTCTTTTTACTCCCCAGTCCCTTCGTCGCTCTCGTGAGGCATCCTGACGTAGAGTTTTGACTCTTCTCTTCTAAAATTTCACCAACATTTTTTTTCCGGATCACGCGGGTATCTTGGAATCGTTCCGATCGATTTGTGACGAGAACATTGTTCTTGGTGCCTCCTGTCATTTAGGGGTTGTGGCAGTGTCCCGGGGAATTGAGCTCCGAGGTGTTGTCGTCACAATTTTATCGTTGCAGTTCTGGAATACCTGAGTTTAGTTTCGCCGACATCGAAAATCTCTTTTATGCAGTTGTTGGTGAGATAACCTCGACGCCACCCAGTACTGGGGCGGGAGTTCGGGAGTATTGCCATAACTCGTATAACGGATGCTTTTCGAAGGTTGAGGTAAACGATTTTCAAAGGTTTCTTGGTTATGTGTTGAAGGATGGATACAACTGGATGTAGGATTTGCTAGTTTTGGGTGAGATATTATGCTTCCCCTGTATCCCAACACCTGATTGCAGAACCGGAAAATTTCGGGAGTTTATAAGTGGGAATTCAAGTAGCTCTTAGGATATCTTTCTGACGGATGTATGATATGAAATTGGGGTTCGACGTCTAGTGGTCCGCCTATCCACGGTTGGTTTTACAGTGGTCTCGTTTTGTCTTGAAGAGTCCTTGGCTATGCCGACTCGGGGATGCTTCGTATCTCATGTGCACTGCCTTGTACATGATGGTGCTGTACAATCGAGCCCGTGTAGGCCCCACCACGAAAACTTCGGACGAAATCTCTATCATATGTTTATTCCGGCTTATTTTGCAAGCCAATCCTTTGGTTTTGTTTTCAGTGGTGGTATTCGAGTTGCTTCAATGTCAAATGTTGATTCCATACCTTCCCCAAGCGGTGTTCTCATATTCCTATGTGAATACTAATCCCTCATGATAATCGAGATTGTCATGTCAATCCTTTTCAACCGGCGTGTTTTCTCTTCAAGTGGTTCCGATCATTTCAACATCAGCAAGATCAATTATCAGTTCTTCTCAACGGTGTTTGTTTCGTCCATCTCCAAGTTGCCTTTGTTTTTTCCCTCCCTCCCCCCCTTTTTTCTTCAAGGACTCAAATTTCTTATTCAACTATCCATTTTATCGATGGAAGTCTCTCCATTCTTATCCGGTGTTTCTCATGAAGATTCTAACGGAGCTTATAGTTCATCATCCTCCGTTCTTTTTCTTCTCCGGTGGTTTCAATTCAAGCTTTTGGTGTTGATCATACCCATTTTCCTTGTTTCAAATGTTTTCTCATGCCGTTGCACCTCATAATCATCCACTTATCGTTATTCAATTGTTCCGGTGCCCTGACGATACCTCAAAAGGCTCGTCTTGTCATTCAAGATCCTTTCAACCTATCTCGAGGTTGTTATCTCATTCAAGCCTTTTAATTCAACCGGTGCAATCTCTCTTTTCAAGTAATCTTTTCAATGGTGTATCTTTTGAGTGGGCCCTAACCCACAGGTCTTTTCCAGGATCTTACCTGACTCTTCTAATTTTCCGGAGCTATCCTAAATTCTTTTCGAAGTTTGACGTAAGAATGAATTATCATCAGTCTTATGTTTTTCTCCAAGATCTGTCGAATTCTTTTCATCGTTGGCTCAACCTATTCATTTTGATTCTTCCGGAGTGCCTAAATAAGTCATGATGGTATTTCTCGTCGTCATTCTCAGTTTGGAAGACCGAAGAAGATTTTTTTCTCTCAATCTTGCTCCATTTTCTTCAAGATTCGTGATTCTAGCTTGTTGCCATCCTCTCATAATTATTTGCGATTGTGAGATATTCTTTTCACCCATCCGGAGTAATTCAGAGTATTTTCAGTTTGATTCTCCGGAGCCCATCATCTCATAATTATTCGTTCCCAGCTTTCAGTTATCGTTCTCCTAATCTTACCGGTGCATCGATCAATTATCCTCTAATCAGTTCTTGATCTCTTCGTTCTCATGTAACTAAATCCCCTCAAGCTTCTTCGTTCATTTGCTAATTCTTCCCGGTGTTTCTTTATCTTTTCTTCGTTCATTTCCAATTCTTACGGTGGTTCATTCAAGATTTCTTTTCCTTTGTTATCATATCAATTTATTCATTGTTCCAGTCCTAACGGTGGTTCGTGGAGGACATTCTCAAGTTTATGTTATATCTCTCTTAATCCTTTCTACGAGAATAAGTAGTATGCCAAATCCGCCGCTTGTCATCATTTTAAATTGGTGAAGGATAAGCATAACATAATTCTTATTCTTGTTTCATCGAAGTGATTAATTCCTTATTCCGGAGGTTCATCATATCACATTCTCAGTTCGAGAGGCTTTATCTTTTCTTTTCCGGAGTTCCAAGCCTTTCCGCTTTGTATCGTCGCGAAGCTCCTTCTAAATCATTACAAGGTTTCACTTTATGTTTTCAACTTCTCTTTCCTTCCGTTTGATCATTCTTTTGTTACCGGAGTTCTTCACGGAGGTTCTACATGATGGTTCATCTATGATTTAATTCATTCTCGAAGTGTTCATTAAGATTCTTTTCTAAGGAGCTCAAGCATTCTTCATCTTGCAATCCAGAGTGCAATTCTTCCTTCCGTATCATTGGAGGTGGTATTATGTCATTGTTGATATTTTGAGTCATGTTTCATGATTCACATGTTGTTAAGAATGAGATATTTTGAATCCATCAATCTCGTCATTTGAGTTATCTTGGGTTATATTTCACCTAAAGCTTTTCCCTAAGGATTTTGCTATTTATGGTGCTTATAAATGACCCAAGTTCTTCATTTATCCTCCTGGTGAATAAGTTTCTCGTCTCCTTGTTGATATCAATCCAATCTTTGGTTTTGTTAGTGGCAGGTTGTCACCTCATAATTTGAGATGTATTCCATAAGACCATATCAAGCTTATCCTTTCATTGTTGGTTTTCCAACAACTCCGTTCGACCTTTCTCCTTAAGATGCCTTTGCAAGCTCATTGGAGGTAGAAGATGTTGTTTTTCCCCCGTTCCTTTCATTCCTTTCTTTCATTTCTCCCGGAGGCATTGTGTTGCTGCTCTCTTCAAACCTTCTTCTTGTTCTTGTCAGGATCTTGTTCTTGTCATGCTTATCCATTTAACCGGAGTGTTGTGTCCCTTTGCTCAAGATCTTTCATTTTATCAAGTCTTTCATCTCTTTTCAACCGGAGTGCTGTCCGAATTTGTTGTTCCTTGTTCCTTGTTTCTAACGGAGGTTTTCAACTTTATTCATCTTTGTTGTATTATTTTCTCGAAATGGCTTAACCTTTTCAAGGTTCTTTGGTCTCACTCGTTTGTCAAAGAAGCAACTTAGTTTTACCTTTTCTCTTTCTCTTTCGTTTTTCCCTCCGGTGCCATTCTAGATCTCGGGACGAGATCCTCTCATAGTGGTGGAGTGTTGTGACGCCCCGAGACCGATGTACCAGGTGTCTCCCAGTTATTCGTTATTGTTGCCTTGTCTTTGCTTGCGTGTCATGCATCTCATATCATGTCATCATGTGCATTTCATTTGCATACATGTTCGTCTCATGCATCCGAGCATTTTCCCCGTTGTCCGTTTTGCAATTCGGCGCTCCTATGTCACCCGGTGTCCCTTTCTACCTCTTTTCGTGTGCGGGTGTTAAACGTTTTTGGATTGGACCGAGACTTGTCATGCAGCCTTGGTTTACTACCGGTAGACCACCTGTCAATTTTCATGCCATTTGGACTTCGTTTGATACTCCAACGGTTAACCGAGGGACCGAAAAGGCCTCGTGTGTGTTGCAGCCCAACACCCTTCAAAGTGGCCCAAAACCCACCTAAACCTCCTCCATCATCTCGGTCGTTCGATCACGATCGCGTGGCCGAAAACCGCACCTCATTTGGACTCTCCTAGCTCCCTCTACCTATAAATATGTGCACCCCGTCAAAATTCGCGGACGAAACCCTAGCGTCTTCCTCCTCGCGCCGCCGGACATGTCCAACCGCGCCGGACATGTCCAGCCTCCACGTCGCCCCGGCCAATCAGGTCTTGCCACGTCGTCACCGCCGCCTCCCGCGCCAACCCCGCCGTGCCACGTGTCCTCGACGCCTCCCACCATCGCGCCGGCCACCTGGGGCCCAGATCCGGCCCGCCCCGGGGCCGAATCAGGCCGCGCCGGGCTCTCCCTCCACCGCCGCTCGCCCCGGCTGTCCACAGCCGTGCCGCCACCACGGTCTTCGCCGGCGCCCGAGCTGTCCGCCGGCGGCGAGCCTCGCCGCGCCAACCGCACGCAGCCGCCAGCGCGCCCCACACCGAGCATCGTCGCCGTGCGCCGCCGCGACGCGCGACGCCTGTCTCTGCCCTCCTCCGCGCCGTCCTCGCCGGAGACTACGCCGTCGCCGCCGCGACGCGCGCCGCCCGCCTCCGCCTGTCTCCGCGCTCCTCCGCGCCGTCCTCGCCGGCGACGAGCTCGTCGGAGACTACGCCGTCGCCGCCCGAGTCCTCTCTGCCTCGAACCCGACCCGATCCACTCTGCCTCCGCGACCCAGATCCGGCCGTTGACTTTTTCGCGGGGTAAAAATCTCTCTAAGTCCTAGATCTGAATAATTTCTAGCATTTTTCATCACATCACAACTCCATCATCGTAGCTCCGATTCATGCGTGTAGCATATCAAAATGTTCGCCTCAACGAGTACATCATTTCATCTCATTGCATCATTTTCATTTGAGCTCATCTTGATGCCCGAAATGCTGTTGGAAGAGGGCTATGTGAGGAATTTGTCCGATCTGTTTCAGCAAATGACATTTTGTCATTTTTGCCATGATTAATGTGTGCATGCTATGATCCTGAGCTCTACATGTGTTTTGTTATATGCCATGCTATCTTTGCAGAGGTGCTTGCCATGTATTTTTGTGATATTTGTGGTGACTAGCACAAGCTTGCAAAGTAGCGTAATCGATAACGATGTTTTCAGGGACTTAGAATTTCACTAAGTCCTTGTCGTGATTTTGTTGTTATGCCATATGTTCATGTTGTTTCCTAGTGATCCATGCCTCTTTTGAGGATGATCAGTAATGATGTTTTGTTAACAATGTGGTGATCTATCCATCCATGTCTTTGTTTGCAATTATGGAGCACCCTAGCTTGAGTCAATCGAGCTCTACTTTTGTTATAAAGTGAATCCTGACAGATTGTTGACATGTTTAGCGATTTTGCCGAGGATGTTGCTATTGATCCGTGCGCGCTATGTTGTTGTTCTTGCCATGTATAGCTTCTATGCCATGTATTCTTGATGGATGCATGCTTAGTTTGTCATGACATGCTCTGTAGTGAGTGCATCGAGCTCGCAAACATGCCTACTCATTAACTGATTTGCATACTCCAGTTTTTCACTAAGTCTGAATCTGTTTATGTTTTTGCCATGTTCACATGCTTGCAATCGTATTTTCTGATCCCTTTTGGCTCAAGGTCACTAAGGGACTTTTGTTAAGTGCTTTGAGTAGCTTCATGTCATGCCTTGCCTTGCCATGTTAAGTTCCTGTAGCATGTACTTTTCATGCTCTAAAATGTGCTTCCTGATGATAAATTCCAGACTTGTGTTAATTTCACTAAGTCTGAAACCTGTTATCATTTTCACTTTTGCCATGGTTGTTTGAGCTTGCTATTGAGTGAATTAGCCGTAGCTCGGTGTTCATCTTTTGTCAAGCATCTTGAGTGGATTCCTGCCATGTATTTTGTTGACATGTTTGAGTGCTGTAGCATATTTATGTTGATGCATTTAGATGGCTACTTGCTGTTAATCGCAAACCGGTGCCATATTTGTTTTGCTTGCCATTTTCAAACCGTGCATCCGATTCCGGTGATCTTTATATCGATTTCAACTGAAATCACCTCACCTTTCCAGTGGCACTCTTGGATTTCCAAGTTGAGGCCAGGTTCAATCATTCCTTTCCAAATCTTGCATATGCATCGCATACCGCATCCCGCATATCATACCATGTTCGTGTGTGGTTTGTTTACTATGTTGTGTGCTTCTTTCTGGTGTTGCTTCTTCGGGTTGGTTCCGATAATGTCGCGTTTGTAAGGACCCGTTCGACTACGTCCGTTTGTCTTCTTCATGGACTCGTTCTTCTTTCTTGCGAGATTTCAGGCAAGATGACCATACCCTCGAAATCACTTCTATCTTTGCTTGCTAGTTGCTCGCTCTTTTGCTATGCCTATGCTACGATACCTACCACTTGCTTATCATGCCTCCCATATTGTTGAACCAAGCCTCTAACCCACCTTATCCTAGCAAACCGTTGTTTGGCTATGTTACTGCTTTGCTCAGCCCCTCTTATAGCGTTGTTAGTTGCAGGTGAAGATTGGAGCTTGTTCCATGTTTGGAACATGGATATTTTGTTGGGATATCATAATATCTCTTATTTAATTAATGCATCTATATACTTGGTAAAGGGTGGAAGGCTCGGCCTTATGTCTGGTGTTTTGTTCCACTCTTGCCGCCCTAGTTTCCGTCATATCGGTGTTATGTTTCCGGATTTTGCGTTCCTTACACGGTTGGGTTATAATGGGAACCCCTTGATAGTTCGCCTTGAATAAAACTCCTCTAGCAATGCCCAACATTGGTTTTATCATTCGCCACCTAGCCTTTTCTTTCCCTTGGGTTCTGCAGACTCAAGGGTCATCATTATTTTAACCCCCCCGGGCCAGTGCTCCTCTGAGTGTTGGTCTAAACTAGAGCCCCTTGCAGCGCCACCTCGGGGAAACTCGAGGGCTGGTTTTAGTTGTACGGACTGCTCATCTGAGTGTGCCCTGAGAGCGAGATATGTGCAGCTCCTATCGGGATTTGTCGGCACATTCGGGCGGTGTTGCTGGACTTGTTTTACCATTATCGAGGATGTCTTGTAACCTGGATGCCGAGCCTGATCGGATTGTCTTGGGAGAAGGAATATCCTTCGTTGACCGTGAGAGCTTGTGATGGGCTAAGTTGGGACACCCCTGCAGGGTCTTAAACTTTCGAAAGCCGTGCCCGCGGTTATGGGCAGATGGGATTTTGTTAATGTCCGGTTGTAGAAAACCTGAAGTTGATCTTAATTAAAATGCATCAACCGCGTGTGTAACCGTGATGGTCTCTTCTCGGCGGAGTCCAGGAAGTGAACATGGTGTTGGAGTTATGCTTGATGTAGGTTATTCTAGGATCACTTCTTGATCATAGCTTTATCGATCGTGCCTTGCCTTCTCTTCTCGCTCTCATTTGCGTATGTTAGCCACCATATATGCTAGTCGCTTGCTGTAGCTCCACCTCATACCTTTTACCTTGCCCATAAGCTTAAATAGTCTTGATCGCGAGGGTGTGAGATTGCTGAGTCCCCGTGACTCACAGATACTTCCAAAACCAGCTTGCAGGTGTCGAGGATACCGTGCAGATGACGCAACCAAGCTCAAAGAGGAGCTCTATGAAGATCTTGTCCTTTATGTTGTTCCGTTTCCAGTTGATCAGTAGTGGAGCCCAGTTGGGGTCGATCGGGGATCTGTGTAGCATTTGGGGTAGTCTTCTTTTATTTTGGTTCCGTAGTCGGACCTTGAGTGTATTTGGATGATGTAATGTTTTATTCATGTATTGTGTGAAGTGGCGAGTGTAAGCCAACTATGTATCTCTTTCCCTTATGTATTACATGGGTTGTGTGAAGATTACCTCACTTGCGACATTGCTTTCAATGCGGTTATGCCTCTAAGTCGTGCTTCGACACGTGGAAGATATAACCGCATCGAGAGCGTTACATAAGGTAGGGACCAAGATGGCCCCCCAAGAAGATCACAACGCCCACATGCATTGTCGCCGTCGGCACTGAGGCGCAAAGCTTTCACTCGGCCCCATCCCCATCACATCGTGCGAGCAGGATACTAGCCCCTCCATGAGTAGGACCCCACCACGATGAAACATGGGGTACCATATCCATCTCATGGCTTGGCCGCCACCGATGCGACAACTTCGTCAAGATAACACACCACAACACACATGGCCACCCACATGATCGAAACACACTACCAACACCAGGCGCACACTACTCACCAAAGAGCCAATTTGTGTATCGCGCCATTCGGAACCATTGCCCCGGCATTCTTGGTCCCCAAGACCGTCCCCGTTCCATGCCTACAACCATCGACCATCACAGGAGAGGACGAAAAGGCCACTCCTTCCCATCTCCGGACAACTCCTTGCCTCACGCCCATCGACAACGGCGAACCCCACCCCACTAGCCACCGACCGCCAATTGCGGCGCCGACACATCGAGATCCGGATTGATCCCAACCCAACGGAGGCCCAAATTGGATGGGAACTGCCCGCCCCACCTTGCTCGCATGGACAAAGGGTCAGGGGGAGGGACCATGACCCATCTGGCGGCGGATCCGCACCCGAGGCAGTAACCAGATCCAGAGAAACGTTGGTAGGGTTTTATAAGTTCCCAAAAATGAATTTGAAACATCAAATATTCAAATGAGTCATAAAATTTTTCCAATAATACTCCCTCCGTCCCAAAATAAATGTCTTAACCTTAGTACAACTTTATATTAAAGTTAGTATAAAGTTGAGATACTTATTTAGGACGGACGGAGTATTATGGTGAAGTCATATGTTTATTATAAGAAAACCATTGGAAGTATTTCAAATGGTCTCCATCGTTCACAGGAGATCATCTACCCTATCTGTCTCCCAAATCCCAGTCCCCATGGTTTAGGGCAGGACGTGCAGCGCTGTTTATCTCAACCCGACCCAGCCCAACCCACTACCCTCTCGGTGTCTCCCAATCCACCACCATCCAAACAATGCTAATCCAACCAAACATTTTCCATTCCCACCCCCGCAAAAACCCAAACTCAGCGACCCTACCGGGAAAGAGGAAAATATTCCTCTCCCCTTAGCTCCGACGCCGCCGGCTTCCTCCGGTCGCGCCGCCGGTCAAACCCGCCATAGATCTCGACGAAGCACGCTTACCAGGCGAGCAGGCGTCCTCTTCACTCCGACTGGGTCGGTGTGGAGAGGAAGGCCCACTCGACGCGGCTCCTTTGGTTGGTTGGTAAGGAAACCCTAGCTTGGTTGGATCGCTGTTCGTTTTGCTCCGGTAATTTGTTCCCTGTGAACAACCAAATCCAGCCAGCTATTTCTTGCTCAAGATCGATCTTAGTGAACTCCATCCCATTGATAGGATTGTCCATCTGCATCTATTCTGGTGTTGTTACCCTCAAGTCGAACTATCTGATGGCAATTTTTTTTCAGAAGAAAAAATGTAGTATTCCACCCCTGTTTCGATTGCTCGCCCACTGAGTCAATTTGTAACATGCATTGTTGTCGATGCTAGTCTGCTCCACTTGTTGTGAAATCCCATATTCCTGCCCCAGAACCAAGAAGAGGATGATGCTCTTGTTTGTTTTGACATTGTGCTTTAGGATAATGTTTTGCTTTGAGACCTCTTGTTTCTTGGAATGGCTGGGTGGCATCATCTGTAGGAAGGGCCTTTCTCGTATCAAGTGGTCGTCAAATCATCTTCTAACGAGCTAAAATTGCTGGATCGAAATATCAATGCTACTAATGCCGTGTGTATTTTTGTTTTCCTTTCATCGTTGCGGGATATTGTTGTTATGATGTAAATGTTACCTGTCCTTGTATCCAATGCATTAGCTATAGTCCTCACTAAAAAAATAGGAGTGACCGTTGACCCAAATATCCAATGTAGTACACTGACTAGGTAATCCTGACTCAATTTTTTGTTGTTGAACTGCACTAGCGGCTACTTGATATTTATTTTTTTGTCTTTGGTTGCCATTATCTGAGCAATACAATTGGTGCTTTGTAGCTTGTTCCAAGGTTAAATGGCGAACAGAGCAAGGTGGGTGATGAAGTTTGAAAAGGGGCTTATTGATATACTACATGAGAACAATAATTCACACTATAGGACTCCAAACGGTTGGAGAAGCGAGGGATGGAAGAAAATTGTTAAGGACTTTAATGATAGGCACCCAGATGCAGGGTTTACTAAAGTTCAAATTCAGGAACATGAGACTCAGCTGAAGAAAGACTATAAATTGATAAAATCCATCCTTCAGCGTGATGGTGTTTCATGGGACCAGAATGCTTCTATGATCAGAACAACAGATGAAATCTGGGATGAGATAATCGATGTGAGATTCTAACTCCTACTCTACTGATTATTCATATGACCAAGTGATATTTAACCGTTCATTTTTATTTTACTAGGAGTCACCAAAAGCGCGGAAGTACCAAAGTAAGAGTTTTCCATTGCTTCAGTCGCTGGAGATGTTGCTTGAAAGTAATTTTCTTCCATTTCTAATTTGTTCAAAAGCATTGTTGAGAGGGCAACACAACATAACCAATCTGCTACCATGATAGGGGATATTCCTGAAGGGGTTGGCAATATTGACGAGGAAGACAACAACACCAGCACACTGCGAAGCATGTCTAGAAGACTTTCTGCACTGGTTCCTGGAAGCATCGATGAGGGTGAGAACAATATCAGCGCACTGCAAAGAACTCTGGAGCTAGGATCACAAGGTCTGGAAGATGTCGATCTTCTGCAAAATCACGATGAAGAGGCATTGGAAAGACCACAGCCTGGGGCAGACCCAAAGCCACAACAAAGAGCCGATGAACCCGCGCAGTCAAGTTCTTGCATAGAACCACAAAAGGACAAGCGCAAGAAGCGCAAGGCGTCTGACATCCAACAGACCATGGAGGCTTATCTAGACTTCAGAATGAAACAGGCTCGCACGAAAGAACAAACCAAAAAGGATGGCGAGCAGTTCTCGATTTCAAGGTGTATCAAGGCTCTCCAATCTATGACCGATGTGTCTGATCAGGTCAGGGTTCTAGCTGCTGATGTCTTCAAGGATTCGGTGAACCGGGAGATCTTTCTCTCGTATGAGCCGAGGCTTCGCGCTCTGTGGCTGAAGAGGGAAGTCAACAGGTTACTCTGTTAATCAGCTGTTGTAGCGCATCGCGGTGTCTTGTCTCCGGTTAAATGTGAACTTCCACACCCTGGAGTCCTTGGTACGGAGTAGGTTGTAGCATACTTTAGGGTGATAGAAGTATTTCGTGACTCGCCATGTGTACTCATGCAATCCATGCTTCATGCCAATTATTTGGTTCTGTGGTTAGTAGCGGTATGTAGTGTATCACTTTTGTTGTTTGATCTGTTTTTGCTTCGCTATTAGCTAATTTACACAAGTGTTTTTTCGGAGTTGCGTTCTACCAAAATGCCCAAAACGCCATGGATTTTCTTTTTGATTTCTCAAATGATGTTTCCATTAGCCCTTGTGGGCTTGCGCCGTGATTAGAATATTGGCATCAGATAAAATCACATTAGGAATTATTTTTTTGCCTTTTTTTTTGCTTTTGAGATATTTTTTTGAATCCAGGGATGTTTGGAATGGGTGTAAAATTTGCATGTTCATCGGTATTTAGCTCAAACTTGAACTGAATACCGGTGGACACACAAAATTTACACCCGTTTCAAATGGGGCCTTAGTACAACCATTTCGTTAAACTTCAGACAGTTGTTTAAAAGTACAACCGGAGGCCAGCCATTTCGTTCTTTAGTAACTAGTGATGCAAGCTCACACAGGGAGGAAGTCCTTCAAAACTGGATTCATGATTGTAAGGGGATTTTTAAGTAGTTATATTAAGGAACAAAGTGAGGATAAGAGGAAATTGCTTTCAACATATTTTTTGTCCAAGTGGGATATATCACATACTATTCTTCCATTTTCTTCCAAAAGGGCCTTTTTTATTCTATTTCACTATTTCATTCCATCTAGATCTAAGAAAGAACCCAATGTGCAGTTCTAACATTCATCTACCTTGGTTGCGATGATAAAGAAAGAACCCAATGTGCAGTTCTAACATTCATCTACCTTGGTTGTGATGATAATACAATGCGCAAAATATAATTCAGGTCGCTGCATCAACAGAAAGAGGGCGGCGTTACCCTGGCAACTGGCATCTAATAGCCACCGCCATAGGACAACAAATGGATGATTCGGAGGCGCACTGCACCCGTCTTCAAAATGCCCATACAACAGGCCAACCGTGTAAATATCAATCCCGGAACGCAATAGTATCTCAATGCAATGGCAGAGTTCAGCAGTGCACATCCAAGCGTAATAAAAAAAATGTTGCAAACAGCATTCCATATTTTCTTGTGCCATTCAGCTCTCTCGTTAACCAGGCAAGAAAACCCACAATTCTTTTCACAGCCCAAGACAGCATGTGAGGTTGTCACAATGTCACCTTGAAAAGTGCCACATGGACACCTGCTAGCTGTTATTGGCACACACATTGCATGAACATCCAATACAATCTACCAAACATTTGCATAAAGGGGGCTACAAGTATTAAGTAACTGGATCATGCCAGGACCCACAATCATTATAGCATTCTAACAAACAAAAGCCTGTTTATTTCTCTAACCAGGAATGCAGATTGGTGGACCAAGACGTGCGGTTAACTTCAACCAGTCCATGGCACTCAAGCCATTACAAGATGCAAAACACTTAACTATTTCACAGGTCAATGGTGATTGCATCTATCCTGACAGTTCCAATACTGATATTCATAGCTCAGGCTGCTTTCACCTGTGATGGACAACCCATGGTTAGTGCTACCACCCATGTACTCCCTCCGTTCCTATTTACTCCGCATATAAGATTTGTGTCTAGTCAAACTTTACAAACTTTGACCAAATTTGTATTAAGAAAAAATCAACATCTACAATATCAAATATACATAATATGAAACTACATTCCGTAATGAATCTAAAGATATTCCTTTGGCATTGTAAATGTTGATTCTTTTTTCTATAAGTTACTTCAGACAAAAGTTATATGCAGACTAGAAAGAAACGGAGGGAGTGGTATATATTTTAAATGCCAATAATAAAGCACAAGACAAGCTTTTCTGGGGCATTTTTTGTCCTAATAATTAAGTTGGTTTAGGTCTCAGGGGTAAATGGAGCTTCGCAATAGCTTAAGGTCTAATATTTTAGCCCAGCAATATTAGCTTCTAAACAAAATGCTTAAAGTTAAAGCACTCACATTATATGCCAGATGGGAATAAGTAGCAATATCGACATCCAAGGATTTCGAGACTGTCAAATGCTACGGCCATCAGTTATCAAATGTCCAAAGGTTAGTCATTATTTCTATTTGTGAGGCCATTCTGATTAACATGTGGAAAAACATTGATAACCGCATCATCAATAAAATTTAAGATAGGTCAAAACATGAGTAATAGCACAACCTGTAGTGCTCCCTACGTTTCTTTTTACTTCACATATTAGACTTTTGTCTTTCAGTCAAACTTTATGAAGTTTGACAAAATTTACAACAAAAATAGCAACATCTACAATACCAAATAAATACAATATGAAAACATATTCCATAATGGATCTAATGATATTTATATGGTATTGTGAATGTTGATTTTTTTTCTATTGACTTGATCAAACTTCAGAAAGTTTTGACTTAAGACAAAACTAATATGCAAAGTATGAAAAAATGGAGGGAGTATAATAAGATCGAACGCAAGAAACTAACATATATATAGATGCAAAACAGGTATCATACCAAGAAACGCTAGCTTGTAGAAGGCTAAAACAAGTACATTGTATAGATAGTCCAAGGAGTTTCTTTACTAAATCACAGTTCACATTTGCATCTTAAAGTTGCCAGGCTGAGTCAAAACACATTATGAAGTTTAAACCAAAATAAAGAAATTAGAGAGAGACAACACACCACACACAGTTGTACTACAATAGCGAAATATTTTCCTTGCCAAGATCAGAATCATAGGAAAGCCCACCCACACAGACTATTTGATGACCAGAGCCTGAAATGATAATACGGTGAAGATATATAAAACAAATACTGATAATGATAAAAGGTAGGAGTTTACTTTAGTTGAGTAACATGGAATTTTGTCAGTGAAGACCAAACATCAGCATTTATGTAAAGTAGACTATAAAGATTAGACAAGCGTTTTAATACAGGAGAATGTCCATTTGCCTTAGTAGATCATCACATAAGTGAAAAAAAAAAGAGCAAGAACTAGACTTAGGTGAACATGACTCAACTGATAACAGTGTACTAGTGGCAAGGAAATAACAGTCACCATAGCTATTATATATGATCTCACGAACTGTAACAACAAAAGGTCCTCTCCAATCTCCAGCAACATATGCATCACACCCAATGCATCAGTACAAAAAGGATACCAAGGTCCTGGAGACTCTATATGGGCACAGCATCTATTCAAATATTCACATTTCTTTATACCAAAAACAGACAATACGCAACAAAACCAGCATATCCGACAGTAACATGCAAAGCAGAACTACGGCATAGAGCTATCATAGCCTTCACACAGCCTAGTGTCTTGGACCCATGCTACAAGAACGGGATAGACGCACTGGTGTTGGCGCTCCTTCTCCTGCAGACCCTGAATTGTATAGCTTCCTGCACCCTGGGCAACGCGCATCCGCCTCGAGGATCCTCTTGTGGCAGAAGAGACACAGATGGAACCCGCAAGGGCAGGGGAGGAAGCTCGAGTCTGTTGGGTCAAGATCCTCGTAGCATATCGGGCAAGATAATGGCATAGAGAGGATACTCTGATGTGCTGCACTCATACCCATCCCCCAGCAGTTGCCAATCCTCGCTGGGAAGCTCGACTGCTTGGAGATACTGGGCAAGCTCTGTGGACGGAACGTATCATCTGGTGTCCAAGCTCTTGCATTGCTACGAATAGGCTCTGTTCTTTTTGATGTATTTGCCAGAGGTGCCGACTCACTTGTAGCTGCTGGGGGCATCGTGGTACCTAAACTCTGGTGGCAATGACTGTTATCATCGACTGAAAGTGCATCAGCAACAGCTTCCCAATCATCCAGCACCCCGTTTTCCTCCTCAGGGCCACTGCCTGTGTCATCATCCTCGGCATCACTCACGCTCCTGGAACTGGACCATAGACTGCTCACACTGCTGAGGCTGGGGCCACCTCCATTGCTGGAGCAGCGCTTACTCTGAGTACAGCCTCCACCTCGAGAGTTGTCTGAACAAGGGCTGTGCATGGGGGAGTCAAGGTCGCTGCCACCTACTTCATGCCCGGTAGCTCCAGCATCCTCCTTGTCATCCTCCAGAACACCACCCCTTGACCTTGCATCGGCGCGCCGCCTGGGGAGTGGAGGGTGTGGCGAAGCAAGGATTGGCGACCCAGCATTCGACCCTGCCCCTGATCCTGCGCCCGCTGGCAAAGGCTTGGCCGTGGCCTCCTTCCCATCCTTGACTAGACCAATCCAAAACGCAAAAAGATCAGAATTTGAACCCAAAATATCATGTTGAATAAAAGCTATCAATTTGTAGCACCTAGATCACCCCTGTGCCGAAATAATCAGATTCCCCTAAGTATCCAAACTCCCCCATAGGCACCCAAAGACGAGAGACGCAACTAGGATACACAGTGCAGAGATCCCAACTTCCGGGATTGGCAAGGGAAAAGACCAAGAATACATAAAAGAATACATGAGCAGGCACGAGATCAGACCTTGCGACAGCCACTGCTCGCGGCGGGCGTCGAGCTTGCACTGCTTCAGCTTGGCCGACGAGCGGTTACCCTGCGGGACACGAAAAATCGGCAGATCGGATCAGAACGCCGCGCAATCCGCAGCCGAGCCGGGGGACGCCCCGGCCCCCAAATCGAATCGCAGATCACACCACACACACGGCCCCCTTACTTACCCTCTTCTTCTTGGCGTCGCGCGCCGCGGCCGATGCGGGCGAGGGGGCGCCGTCGTATCCCATCCTCCTCTAGGCGGAGACCTTGCGGCCGGCTGCCTCCTCTGCGGGCGGGTGCGGGCGTGCGTGCGCGGGACGGGCGAGGGAAAAAACCCTAGAAAGCGGCGCGGAGGAGAGAGAGAGAGGGAGAGAGAGACGGTGGGGGGTGGGGGAGACGAGGGAGCGCAGGGCGGCGGGATGGGTGGATGTGCAGGACGGGGATAGATAACACACGGGGCGAGGCGAGGCGGGGGCGGAGGTTATTGGGAAGAAAGCAAAGGCAAAATCTTTCCGGGGCTTTTGGCGTTTGCGTTTCTTCCCCTTCGCTTTAATTAATCCTGGCCGGACGGGCCACAGGTGGCGAGGGAGGGAGGGAGGGAGGTCAGGCTGCAAGCGGACACGGGCCGTCCACGGCGCCCACATAAAAACCCACTTAATTTCTGCTCGTGGACGTCCGCGTAACCTGCGATTTAGAAAGTGGGCTAAGTAGGCTGACTTACGTTTTTCACCTATGACCCACTTAATTCCTCGTTTCCCTCTTCGCCACTAGGGCAGGGCACGCCGCCGCCGCCGCCTCCCCCATGGCCAGCTTAGCGCTGCCGTCCACCTTCCCAATGGTCGATCTAGCGCCGCCGTCCACCTTCCCAATGGCTCTTGTTTGACTTTCAATGTTTCTACTTTGCTACTTGTTTGACTTCCAATGTTTCTTGTAAAGTCCTAAGTTATCCTGTAAAATGGATTCTTATGATGCAAATGGACTGACAGACATATTTTTTGACAGGAAATATGGGTTGCTAGTTTGCTACTTGAAGAAAGGATGGCAGGTTGATGGTGATGGAAGATCTTGAAGAGCTGAAAAAATTCATCTTGCTGTAGCCTCTAGTCTTATTGCAATTGATTTTGTCTTTAGTCTTGCTGCAAATAAAGGATGGCAGGTTGTATTAATGCAATTTATCTTGCATTCAGATTATGTACTTATTGTATCCTGACAGGTTGTAGTCTTAATACATGGAGAGTAAACAGTATGAACTTGCTCTATCCTGACATGTACTTTTTGTATTTTCAATTCTTGCATTCAGATTATGTGGGTATGTGGCAACCCGCATAGTCCCAATTATTTTTATGTGGACATCCCACTTAATCCCACATAATTATGTGGGTTGATGCGACATTATGTGGGACTTCCGTGTCTCATCCCACTTGCAGCCTGAGAGGGAGGGAAACGGGGGGCAGGGCGCCCCCGCGTAATGACCAGACTGCCCTCCGCCCTCGGGACGGGATGAGAAGGACGGTTGGGGGCTGGCTGGGGCGGCGCACGAGCAGGTTGATTCCGTTGAGTGCAACGGGCCTCTTTGTAAACGGGACTGTTTTTGTCTTTTTTATATAGTTGATTAATTAATCAAATTTTGACTTTTTTCATGAAATACGCAGTTTCATTAATAGAAAAGTGTTAAGAGTTAAGAGTGAATACAAGAGGTGGTAAACGACACACCTAAACTCATCGTCCGCAGCCCAAACCAAACCAAACCAACATCTCCAAATCCACTGCCGGGGATGTCGCAATCAAAAAGTCAACACCTTCACGAAGGAGAACGATGTCGAGACGTTGTCGTTGCCCGATCTGAAAAACCGGACCTAGGGTTTCCCTGATGCTCAAAAAGGGGCACAGATAATGGCCATGGTAGCGCCTCCAAGAAGAGGATGACACCCGTGGGTGTCGCTGCCGCCAGCATCTAAAGGTCGAACAAGGATTTCATCCTGGCCGAGTCCAAGCAATCTGAAGCCGTCAGAGCGAGATTCGAAGAAGAGGAAGTCGGGTCGTAGGCCGGAACCGTCACCGCGGGAAGGGGAGCTATGCCCACCGCTGAATGAGGCACCCGACGCCACCAGACGTGCGAGCTACGGATCAGGCGGACATGGCACAAAGGTGGGCGGTGATGGTGTCCCAGATTAGTAGTCACTCATAACATTGTCTCCCGACTAGGTGGGCCGGCGATGGGGCCAAGACACCGAGGTGGCTAACCGAGCCGGAGGGGCCCAACAAGGGCGGAACCGACCTTGCGACGACTTACTTCTCAAGACAAGGAGGGCGGCGGCCTAGATCGCATCTCCCCATGTAACACCTTAATCTCCTCGGTCTATATAAGGGGAGAGGGGGAACTTCTAGGGTATCTCATCTAGAGAAGAATAACTCTCGATAGCAATCTTCGTCTCCATTGTAATCCCTCGCACAAGGAACCCCATCATCATGAGCAATAAGAGAAAGCATGATCTAGGGTATTGCTCTACGGACGCCCGAACCTGGGTAAATTGTGCATGCGGGCTTCGTCCCGGTTCTTCCAACCTCACCAGGAACCCTACCGAGGGATCTGAAGGTATTTTGCACCGTCAGTGACGTGCCAGGCATGGGTGGCGATGGTCGGAGATCTAACCCCGGGCGCAGATTCAGAGGGGGCTGGCAAATTCACACAGGGCCGGGCCTTCATGTTTGGCTCTTTCGAGCTGCAGTCTATAGTCCAGGGTGACTTTTCGATGTTTCTCCCCTGCCCTATGTTGACTACATGCACTTCAGAACGATCGAGTTCGTTTAACAAGCGGGTAGAGGCAGAAGCAATCTTCCCTGCTCCTTCCACATCTCAAGAAGATAGTGTAACGCCCCAAGACCGGAGCTTCAGATGCCTTCCAGGGTTTCCGAGATCCGTTGTGTGATTTATTTTTGCTTGTTGCATTCATCATTGCATCATGTCATCATGTCTTTAATCTCTCCAACTCAACTAAATAAACCGTATGGATCTTCGATCCATTTAAATTGAGGGAACTCACGTGGTGGCTTCTCTTTAAAACATACCCTCTCAGTATTTAGGAAGATATTATAAAATATTCGATTAATTTGGAATTGACCATAACACACTTGCATTTGAAACTCCTCTCGTCTCTAAATTATTTAAATCCTCCATCCTTCTCCCCTTGCTTCAAATCTAGTTGTGGAGTTTTGAAATTGTGTCAAAGTAGTCACATACCATTTTAGTTAACTTCAGGTTTATTTGAACCTCCAAATAAATTCCTTGGCTCTTTTCTTTTTCTGAGATATGGAAAAGAAAACCTTTTCTTTCTTTTGGCCAGCCAAGCAGGCCTCCTGGCTTTTCCCTTCCCACCGAAGTGGCCCAAGGTCAAGCTGGGCCTCCAGGCGACTGAAGGCCGGCCCAGCCTCTCTCCCTCGCTAACCCTAGCGCCAGGGGAGAGCCTCCTGCTCGATCCCCATCTCTCTCCCTCGGAGCCTCTCTCTCTCCCGATCCAATCGTCCCTCTCCCTCGATCCCTCCTTCCGTGTGCCGCCGACCCTCAAGCTCGTCGCTGCCTCCTGTGTCGCCCCTTCACCTTGGGCGACCCGCACGGCCGCCGGCCATGGAGGCCACCGTGCTGGCCCACAGCTTCGCCACCATGCCCTGCTTCTCCTCCCACGCCGAGCGCCACGTCGCAACCCCGCCGGCGACCATGAGCCCCGCACGCCGCTGTGCTGCGTCGTCGCTGGTCCGCCGACCATGGACGCCGCATGTTCGCCATGGCCTCCTGCCATGGACCAGAGGAGCCATGCCGCGCACCTCTGGCGGCCTCAACCTCATGTGCCTCCCCTCCTCTCGGTCGAGCAGCGCATCGCCCTGCTGTTGTACTCCTCTCCACCAACGTTGTCTTGCCTTGTGCAGCACCGCAGGCAGCCATCCCCTGCCTCCGTACGGGATCTCCTCTGTCGCACCGCCGAGCACCTCCTTTAGGGACTTCCCGAGACCTCTACCACCGCACGGCTGCAGTGGTCACCGCGACGCCTCTTGCCCGAGCTCCCTGTTACCTGCGTCGCCGTGCTGCTATCACTTGCTTCGGATCTTCCTGGCCAAACCTTACCGCTGCCATGGCCTCTCACTTGTAGCCCCTCACCAAGCATGCTACGTGATGCTGCCCCGCTGCCCCTTCTGTCGTTGCCAAGACCATTGAATACATGGACACAAGACCGCCTCTATGGATTCCTTTCGACAAGTAGCCCACAATGTGTACCACTTCCGTCGCCAAGGTCGACACCACAAGTACCCCTTTGGTTCTTCAAGCCCGGCAAGTATCTGGACGCCCGATGCCTAGAACGCCTACCGTCGACCCCGTGTACGTCAAGTACCTCTACGAACCGTGTACTACTACCGTCGCCGAAGGCCGTCGAGTGAACAACAACCGTCCTGTGGATCCGACAAGACCTCTGAGATCGACTTCATGGACCGACAAGTACTTTGACGACCGTTGTTCGCCAAGTACCCCTTCGGATCGCTAAGTTCGACTACCGATGACATGTACCACTGCCATCGCCGAGATCACGAGAACCTCTACCGACGACCTCGGAGTGTGTACGATGACCATTGTCGAAGACCCGTACCTCTACCGCTTTCCGAACACGAACGTCTACTTCCCTCGACGACCCGTGAACGACTACTTCTTCTACGAACTCGTTCCGCCCCGAAAACGCACGCTTCAAAGGTATAACGTCGAGACGACCACCGTGGACGAATGTTCGTGATGTATGAGTTACACCCTATGTTCGCACCATGTCCGAGTTGTCACTTGCTCGGTCCTCCTCTTCTGCTGCTAACTTGTGGGGACCCGGTTACCGGGATCACCCCACCATCTTTTGCATGCTCCCGCCACTTTCCTTTGCACCGGTATCTCCATGAGCTACCGGAACCGATATGTTGCCGTGGCATCATTTTTTCGGATTCGTTGCCGTGGCACCCCTTTCGTTTCCGCCACGATGACAAATGCCTCATATCTTATCATGTCAACATTTTCATTATTACTGCATAAAACTTGCACATGTCATCCGCATCATGATAACAACATCAAGAATGTTTAAATTGTTGTTGCATTAAATTGTTAAATGCACATGAGGATTCTCCAGACTTGTTGTTTGTTGTTCCGGCCTCATTTAAACTTGCCTAGATAGGTAGTTTTCATTTGTCTCACCTCTTGCCATGTTTAACAACATTTAATATTGTTGGGTACCTAAACGGGAGAGAACTAAATAATTGTTGTGGTGTTTCGTCAATATGCAACTCGTTGCATATTGAGCTCCACTTAATTTGTAGTATTGTTTGTGCACTTTGCCATGCCATGCCTCATTAAATCAGACATGCATCATACTTGGTTGTGCATCATGCCATGCTTATGTGATGGTTGTTTACTATGTTGCTTACTTCTTTCCGGGTTGCCTCTCTCATTAGCTTCGGTTTCGTTCCGGAGTTGTGAGGATCCGTTCGGCTACGTTCGTTTGTCTTCTTCATGGACTCGTTCTTCTTCCTTGCGGGATCTCAGGCAAGATGACCATACCCTTAAAATCACTTCTATCTTTGCTTGCTAGTTGCTCGCTCTATTGTTATGTCGCGATACCTACCACTTGCTTTATCATGCCTCCCATATTGCCATGTCAAGCCGCTAACCCACCTTTCCTAGCAAACTGTTGTTTGGCTATGTTACCGCTTTGCTCAGCCCCTCTTATAGCGTTGCTAGTTGCAGGTGAAGATGAAGTTTGTTCCATGTTGGAACATGGATATGTTGGGATATCACAATGTCTCTTATTTTAATTAATGCATATATACACTTGGTAAAGGGTGGAAGGCTCGGCCTTATGCCTGGTGTTTTGTTCCACTCTTGCCGCCCTAGTTTCCGTCATACTGGTGTTATGTTCCTTGATTTTGCGTTCCTTACATGGTTGGGTGTTATGGGAACCCCTTGACAGTTCGCTTTGAATAAAACTCCTCCAGCAAGGCCCAACCTTGGTTTTACATTTGCCTCACCTAGCCTTTTTCCCTTGGGTTTCCGGAGCCCGAGGGTCATCTTTATTTTAACCGCCCCGGGCCAGTGCTTCTCTAAGTGTTGGTCCAACCTGGGTGATGTCCGGCGCCCCTTGGGTAACCAGGGTCTATGCCAACCCGATGTCTTGCTCATCCAGTGTGCCCTGAGAACGAGATATGTGCAGCTCCTATCGGGATTTGTCGGCACATTCGAGCGGCTTTGCTAGTCTTGTTTTACCATTGTCGAAATGTCTTGTAACCGGGATTCCGAGTCTGATCGGGTCTTCCTAGGAGAAGGAATATCCTTCGTTGACTGTGAGAGCTTGTGATGGGCTAAGTTGGGACACCCCTGAAGGTTTTGAACTTTCGAAAGCCGTGCCCGTGGTTATGGGCAGATGGGAATTTGTTAATATCCGGTTGTAGAAAACCTGACACTTAACTTAATTAAAATGCATCAACCGCGTGTGTAGCTGTGATGGTCTCTTTCTGGCGGAGTCCGGGAAGTGAACACGGTTCTTGTGTTATGCTTGAACGTAAGTAGTTTCAGGATCACTTCTTGATCACTTCTAGTTCACGACCGTGCTTTGCTTCTCTTCTCGCTCTTATTTGCGTATGTTAGCCACCATATATGCTTAGTGCTTGCAGCCGCTCCACCTCACTACCTTTCCCTACCCATAAGCTTAAATAGTCTTGATCTCGCGGGTGTGAGATTGCTAAGTCCTCGTGACTCACAAATACTTCCAAACAGTTGCAGGTGCCGATGATACCAGTGCAGGTGACGTAACCCAACTCAGTTGGGAGCTCGATGAAGATCGTGTTCGTTGTGTTGTTTCGTTTCCTTTCGATCAGTAGTGGAGCCCAGTCGGGGTGATCGGGGACCTAGCATTGGGGGTTGTCTTCTTTTATTTTGGTTATGTAGTTGGACCTTGATTGTATTCTTGATGATGTATGTTAACTTTTATTTGTGTGAAGTGGCAATTGTAAGCCAACTCGTTATCCCTTTCTTATTCAGTACATGGGATTGTGTGAAGATTACCCCTCTTGCGACAAACCTACCATGCGGCTATGCCTCTAAGTCGTGCCCCGACACGTGGGAGATATAGCTGCATCGTGGGTGTTACAAGTTGGTATCAGAGCCATCCCCGACTTAGGAGCCCCCTGCTTGATCGAATCGCTGACGTTGTCGAGTCTAGAAGAAAATGTTTTGAGTCTTAGGATTATATATATCGGAGAGTAGGATTCTTTTTACTCCTCAGTCCCTTCGTCGCTCTGGCTAGGCCTCCCGACGTAGAGTTTTGACTCTTCTCTCCTCAAATTTCACTAATTTTTTTTGGATCACGCGGGTATCTTGGAATCGTTCTGATAGTCTTGTGATGAGAACATTTTTCTTGGTGCCTCCTGACATTTAGGGGTTGTGGCAGTGTCCCAGGGAGTTGAGCTCCGAGGTGTTGTCGTCACAATTTTATCGTTGCAGTTTTGGAATACCTGAGTTCGCCGACATCAAAAATCTCTTTTATGCAGTTGTTGGTGAGATAACCTCGACGCCACCCAGTACTGGGGCGGGAGTTCGGGAGTATTTCCATAACTCGTATAACGGATGCTTTTCGAAGGTTGAGGTATACGATTTCCGAAGGTTTCTTGGTTATGTGTTGAAGGATGGATACAGCTGGATGTAGGATTTGCTAGTTTGGGTGAGATATTATGCTTCTCATGTATCCCCAACACCTGATTGCATAACCGGAAAGTTTCGGGAGTTTATAAGTGGGAATTCAAGTATATCGTAGGATATCTTTCCAACAAACACATGATACGATATGGGATCTATCATATGTTTGTTTCCAGCTTATTCTGCAAGCCAATCCTTTGTTTTGTTTTGTTTTGTTTGTGGTATTCGAGTTGCTTCGAAGTCAAATGTGGATTCCATACCCTTTCTAAGAGGTGTTCTCATATTCTATGAGAGTATTAATCCTTTTGATCATCGAGATGGTAATGTCAATCCTTTTCAACCGGCGTGCTTCCCTTCAAGTGGATCTGATCATTTTCAACATCCGCAAGATCAACTCTAATTTTTTTCCCATTGGTGTTTGTTTCATTCGTCCCAAGTTGTCTTTGTTTTTCCCGCCCTCGCACCCTTTTTCTTCAAGGACTCAGATCTCTTAATCGAGTATCCTTTTATTGATGGGAAGTCTCTCCATTCTTTTTTGTCAATGTTCTTACCCGGTGGTTCTCATGAAGATGTTCTACTAGTTCATCATTCTTCGTTCTCTTTCTTCTCTGGTGGATTCAATTCAAGCTTTGGTGTTGATCATATCCTTTTCCTCGTTTCAAATGTTTGCTCATGCCGGTGCACCTCTTTATCATTCACCTCTCACTATTCATTTGTTCCGGAGTGCTGAAGATATCTCGAAGATTCGTGCTTCCACTCTGCATTCGTTCAGGCTCTTTCGAGGTTGTAATATCATTCAAGCCATTTAATTTAACTGGTACAATCTCCTTTTCAAGTAATCGTTCAACGGTGTATCTTTTGAGTGGGCCCTAACCCACAGGTCTTTCCCAGGATCTTACCTGACTCTTCTATTTTTTCTCGGAGATACTCTCGAATTCTTTTCCAAATTTGACGTAAGAATGAATTATCATCAGTCAAATGTCTTTCTCCAAGATCTTTCAAATTATTTTCATTATTGATTCAGCCTTTATATTCTTCATTACTCCGGAGTGTCTCAACAATTCATGGTGGTGTTTCTCGTCGTCATTCTCGGATTTGAAGATCGAGGAAGATTTTTCTCTCAATCTTGCTCCATTCTCTTCAAGATTCGTGGTTCTAGCTTCATGATATCCTCTCATAATTATTTTCGATTGTGAGAATTCGTTTCAACCATCCGGAGCAATTCAGGAGTCTTTTCAGTTTTGATTCATCCAAAGGCCATCACTTCAGAAGAATTATTCATTCCAGCTTTCAGCTCTCGTTCTCTAAATCTTACCGGTGCATCATTCAAATATCCTCTAATCAGTTCATGATCTCTTCGTTCTCATGTATCTAAATCCCCTCAAGTATCTTCTTTCGTTTTCCAATTCTTCCCGGTGAATTGTGCCTTTGCTACTTTCATTTTCAATCCTTACGGTGGTTTGTTTAAGATTTCTCTTCCTTCGGTATCATATCAATTCATTCGTTGTTTCCAAATCCTACCGGTGGATCATTGAGGACCTTATTCTAGTTTACGTTATATCTCTCTTAATCCTTTCAACGAGAATAAGTAGTATGCCAAATCCGTTGTTTGTCATCAATTTAATTGGTGAAGGATGAGCATAATGTAATTCTTATTCTTGTATCGAGTATATTCAGTTCCTTATTCCGGAGGTTCATCAAAATTCTTGATTTCAGTTGTTCTTCTTTCTTTCCGGAGTTCCAAGTTTTTCCCGGTTATATCATTTCAAAGCTTATTCTAATCACTGCAAGGCTTCTCCCGGAGTTCTTTTCAACTTTCCCTTGCGTTTGATCATTCTTTTATTTCGGAGTTCTTCATGGAGGCTCTACATGATGGTTCATCAAGGATTTAATTCCTTCTCAAAGTGTTCATTGAGATTCTTTTCAGAGGAGTTCAAGTTTCTTAATCTTGCATTCTGAAGTGCAATTCTTTCTATCTTATCTTTTTTAGGTGGTGCTATGTCTTTCTTGATAATTTTCCTTCATGTTTCATGATTCAAATGTTGTCAAGAATGAGGTATTTAAACTCATCACTTTCTTCCATGGAGTTATCTTGGTATAAATTTCACCTAAAGCCTTCCATTGGGAATGTTTCTCTTTGTGGTGATTATATATGATCCAAGTTTTATCCTTATCACCTCGGTGGAAGAAGATTTCTATCTTTTTCTAGCTCCCAATCAAATCTTTTCTGTGAGTGACAAGTTGTCACCTCATAATTTTGAGATGTCTTCTATAAGTACATATCAAGCTTGTCCTTTTCGTTGTTGGTTTTGCAACAACTCCGTTATAACTTTCTTGGAAGGGTGATCTTCAAGCTCACTTGTGGCATAAGTTGACCTTTTCTTCTCCATCCTTTCATTTCTATGATCTATATTCTTTCTTCTTACGGAGGCATTGTGATGTTTCTCTCTTCTCTCATCATCTCAAGTTGTGAGGATCGTGTTCTTTTCGTGCTTATCCTTTTATCCGGAGTGATGTGTCCTCTCCTCTAGTTCTTTTCGCCTTATCAAGTCTTGCATCTCGTTTCAACTGGAGTGCTCGCATATACTTCTTGTCCATTGCAACCCTTTTCTTATGTCTTTCAACCTACAAGGTTCTAGTAAGGTTCCTTGTTCCCCTTTTCTAACGGAGCGTTTTTCAACATTGTTCATCTTCGCCGTATTCTTTCTTTAAAGTTGTTCAACCTCTCAAGGTTCTTTGGTTTCACTCATTTGTCAGAGAAGCAACTTTTTTTTACCTCTTCCTCTTCTGCTTCTCTCCGGTGCCATCCTAGATCTCGAGACGAGATCCTCTTGTAGTGGTGGAGTGTTGTAACGCCCCAAGACCGGAGCTTCAGATGCCTTCCAGGGTTTCCGAGATCTGTTGTGTGATTTGTTTTTGCCTGTTGCATTCATCATTGCATCATGTGCATTGCATCATGTCATCATGTCTTTAATCTCTCCAACTCAACTAAATAAACCGTATGGATCTTCGATCCGTTTAAATTGAGGGAACTCACATGGTGGCTTCTATTTAAAACATACCCTCTCGGTATTTAGGGAGACATTATAAAATATTCCATTAATTTGGAATTGACCATAACACACTTGCATTTGAAACTCCTCTCGTCTCTAAATTATTTAAATCCTCCATCCTTCTCCCCTTGCTTCAAATCTAGTTGTGGAGTTTTGAAATTATGTCAAAGTAGTCACATACCATTTTAGTTAACTTCAGGTTTATTTGAACCTCCAAATAAATTCCTTGGCTCTTTTCTTTTTCTGAGATATGGAAAAGAAAACCTTTTCTTTCTTTTGGCCAACCAAGCAGGCCTCCTGGCTTTTCCCTTCCCACCGAAGTGGCCCAAGGTCAAGCTGGGCCTCCAGGCGACTGAAGGCCGGCCCAGCCTCTCTCCCTCGCTAACCCTAGCGCCAGGGGAGAGCCTCCTGCTCGATCCCCATCTCTCTCCCTCGCAGCCTCTCTCTCTCTCTCCCGATCCAATCGTCCCTCTCCCTCGATCCCTCCTTCCGTGTGCCGCCGACCCTCAAGCTCGTCGCTGCCTCCTGTGTCACCCCTTCACCTTGGGCGACCCGCACGGCCACCGGCCATGGAGGCCACCGTGCTGGCCCACAGCTTCGCCACCATGCCCTGCTTCTCCTCCCACGCCGAGCGCCACGTCGCAACCCCGCCGGCGACCATGAGCCCCGCACGCCGCTGTGCTGCGTCGTCGCTGGTCCGCCGACCATGGATGCCGCCTGTTTGCCATGGCCTCCAGCCATGGACTAGAGGAGCCATGCCGCGCACCTCTGGCGGCCTCAACCTGATGTGCCTCCCCTCCTCTCGGTCGAGCAGCGCATCGCCCTCCTATTGTACTCCTCTCCACCAACGTTGTCTTGCCTCGTGCAGCACCGCAGGCAGCCATCCCCTGCCTCCGTACGGGATCTCCTCTGCCGCACCGCCGAGCACCTCCTTCAGGGACTTCCCGAGACCTCTACCACCGCACGGCTGAAGTGGTCACTGCGACACCTCTTGCCCGAGCTCCCTGTTACATGCGCCGCCGTGCTGCTATCACCTGCTTTGGATCTTCCCGGCCAAACCTTGCCGCTGCCATGGCCTCTCACTTGTAGCCCCTCACCAAGCATGCTACGTGATGCTGCCCTGCTGCCCCTTCTGTCGTTGTCAAGACCATTGAATACAGGGACACAAGACCGCCTCTATGGATTCCTTTCGACAAGTAGCCCACATTGTGTACCACTTCCATCGCCAAGGTCGACACCACAAGTACCTCTTCGGTTCTTCAAGCCCGGCAAGTATCTGGACGCCCGATGCCTAGAACGCCTACCGTCGACCCCGTGTACGTCAAGTACCTCTACGAACCGTGTACTACTACCATCGCCGAAGGCCGTCGAGTGAACAACAACCGTCGCTGTGGATCCGACAAGACCTCTGAGATCGACTTCATGGACCGACAAGTACTTTGACGACCGTTGTTCGCCAAGTACCCCTTCAGATCGCTAAGTTCGACTACCGATGACATGTACCACTACCATCGCCGAGATCGCAAGAACCTCTACCGACGACCTCGGAGTGTGTTCGATGACCGTTGTCGAAGACCCATACCTCTACCGCTTTCCGAACACGAACGTCTACTTCCCACGACGACCCGTGAACGACTACTTCTTCTACGAACTCGTTCCGCCCCAAAAACACACGCTTCAAAGGTATAACGTCGAGACGACCGCCGTGGATGAATGTTGCGTGATGTATGAGTTGCACCCTATGTTCGCACCATGTCTGAGTTGTCACTTGCTCGGTCCTCCTCTTCTGCCGCTAACTCATGGGGACCCGGTTACCGGGATCACCCCACCATCTTTTGCATGCTCCCGCCACTTTCCTTTGCACCGATATCTCCATGAGCTACCGGAACCGATATGTTGTCGTGGCATCATTTTTTTGGATTTGTTGCCGTGGCACCCCTTTCGTTTCTGCCACGATGACAAATGCCTCATATCTTATCATGTCAAAATTTTCATTATTACTACATAAAACTTGCACATGTCGTCCGCATCATGATAACAACATCAAGAATGTTTAAATTGTTGTTGCATTAAATTGTTAAATGCACATGAGGATTCTCCCGACTTTTTGTTTGTTGTTCTGGCCTCATTTAAACTTGCCTAGATAGGTAGTTTTCATTTGTCTCGCCTCTTGCCATGTTTAACAACATTTAATATTGTTGGGTACCTAAACGGGAGAGAACTAAATAATTGTTGTGGTGTTCCGTCAATATGCAACTCGTTGCATATTGAGCTCCACTTAATTTGTAGTATTGTTTGTGCACTTTGCCATGCCATGCCTCATTAAATCGGACATGCATCATACTTGGTTGTGCATCATGCCATGCTTATGTCATGGTTGTTTACTATGTTGCTTGCTTCTTTCCGGGTTGCCAATCTCGTTAGCTTCGGTTTCGTTTCGGAGTTGTGAGGATCCGTTCGGCTACGTCCGTTTGTCTTCTTCATGGACTCGTTCTTCTTACTTGCGGGATCTCAGGCAAGATGACCATACCCTCAAAATCACTTCTATCTTTGCTTGCTAGTTGCTCGCTCTATTGCTATGCCGCGATACCTACCACTTGCTTTATCATGCCTCCCATATTGCCATGTCAAGCCGCTAACCCACCTTTCCTAGCAAACCGTTGTTTGGCTCTGTTATCGCTTTGCTTAGCCCCTCTTATAGCGTTGCTAGTTGCAGGTGAAGATGAAGTTTGTTCCATGTTGGAACATGGATATGTTGGGATATCACAATATCTCTTATTTTAATTAATGCATATATACACTTGGTAAAGGGTGGAAGGCTCGGCCTTATGCCTGGTGTTTTGTTCCACTCTTGCCGCCCTAGTTTCCGTCATACCGGTGTTATGTTCCTTGATTTTGCGTTCCTTACACGGTTGGGTGTTATGGGAACCCCTTGACAGTTCGCTTTGAATAAAACTCCTCCACCAAGGCCCAACCTTGGTTTTACATTTGCCTCACCTAGCCTTTTTTCCCTTGGGTTTCCGGAGCCCGAGGGTCATCTTTATTTGACCCCCCCGGGCCAGTGCTTCTCTAAGTGTTGGTCCAACCTGAGCGATGTCCAGCGCCCCCTGGGCAACCAGGGTCTATGCCAACCTGACGTCTTGCTCATCCGGTGTGCCCTGAGAACGAGATATGTGCAGCTCCTATCGGGATTTGTCGGCACATTCGGGCGGCTTTGCTGGTCTTGTTTTACCATTGTCGAAATGTCTTGTAACCGGGATTCCGAGTCTAATCGGGTCTTCCTGGGAGAAGGAATATCCTTCGTTGACTGTGAGAGCTTGTGATGGGCTAAGTTGGGACACCCCTGCAGGTTTTGAACTTTCGAAAGCCATGCCAGCGGTTATGGGCAGATGGGAATTTGTTAATATCCAGTTGTAGAAAACCTGACACTTAACTTAATTAAAATGCATCAACCGCGTGTCTCTTTTCGGCGGAGTCCAGGAAGTGAACATGGTTCTTGTGTTATGCTTGAACGTAAGTAGTTTCAGGATCACTTCTTGATCACTTCTAGTTCACGACCGTGCTTTGCTTCTCTTCTCGCTCTTATTTGTGTATGTTAGCCACCATATATGCTTAGTGCTTGCAGCCGCTCCACCTCACTACCTTTCCCTACCCATAAGCTTAAATAGTCTTGATCTTGCGGGTGTGAGATTGGTGAGTCCTCGTGACTCACAGATACTTCCGAACAGTTGCAGGTGCCGATGATACCAGTGCAGGTGACGCAACCCAGCTCAGTTGGGAGCTCGATGAAGATCGTGTTCGTTGTGTTGTTTCGTTTCCTTTCGATCAGTAGTGGAGCCCAGTCGGGGCGATCGGGGACCTAGCATTAGGGGTTGTCTTCTTTTATTTTGGTTTTGTAGTCGGACCTTGATTGTATTCTTGATGATGTATGTTAACTTGTATTTGTGTGAAGTGGCGATTGTAAGCCAACTTTTTACCCCTTTCTTATTCAGTACATGGGATTGTGTGAAGATTACCCCTCTTGCGACAAACCTACCATGCGGATATGCCTCTAAGTTGTGCCCTGACATGTGGGAGATATAGCCGCATCGTGGGTGTTACAGATACGCACGGATCATCATAGAGAGGGAGAGAGCTGGGACTTCCTCGACCCACCAACCCTCCCATGAGACCTCAGTGAACATGATTTTCCCAACGGCTACAACACACCAGAATCAGAAGCTCACACGACGTGCGATCTACACAACAGAGGAAGCGACCAGCAAGCACTCGCCTAGTCTGAGGAAACGGTGATGTTCAGCACCAACGGCCACACCAAAAACATTTCCCACCCAAACAAACATGCCTTGGTGGTATATCCAATCTCCGGGGGCTGTCGCCTCGCACGTTCCCTAATAGACGGGGGCGGTGGCCTTAATATCATCTTCCATCTAAGGAAGATGAGAGTTCGCCTATCCGGTCTGTAAAGGTCGGTTGTGGGCTTTCACGACTTCGTGCCAGGTCGCCTAGTACTCCCTTTGGGAAGGATCAAACTCGAGCTCATCTTTGGCGACAAGGATAACTTTCGAACAAAAACATTGCAATTTTAGGTCGCCCCTTTCCAAAGTGGATACAACACGATCTTTGAAAGGGCGACGTACGTAAAATTCATGGCGTTACCATCATACGCACACTTACAGCTAAAGATGCCATGCCCAAATGGCACGATCACTGCCCGCGGGAGCTCAAAAAGAGCGTTCGAGGCGGAGGCCGCCAACATGGATCTCGCAGAGGCCGTTCTAGCCTCCGCGGATCTTGAAAGAATCAAACAACACGTAGCGTCAGGAATAGAGCTCCTCGCAAAACCCAGACCAGGACCCGTGTTCCAGCTAGCTCGAGACACAAAAACGTTTCAAGTCCACCAGGAGGACGCCAAGAAAACAGTAACGATCGAAGGAGACCTCTCAGAGTACCAAGAAGCAGAGCTCGTGGCTTCCCTCCGAGCAAACTGGGCATATTTTCCTGGAAGCCCGCCGATATGCCAGGAGCACGTGCGAAAAAGCTGAACACTGCCTAAATGTCTGCAAGGACGCACAAGCGGTAAAGCAAGCCATGCGTCATTTTACTACAAAGAAATTGATGGCCATAGGGAAGGAAATAGCCCGACTCTTAGCCACCAGATTCATTACAGAGGTCACACATCCAGAATGGTTGGCCAACCCAATGATGGTACACAAAAAGAACATGTCATGGTGCATGTGCGTAGACTACACCGACCATAACAAAGCCTGCTCCAAGGACATGTTCCCACTTCCAATAATAGACCAGATCATCGACTCCTCGGCAGGTTGTGAACGTCTATGCTTCCTTGATGCATATTCAGGGTACCATCAGATACGAGTGAAAGAATTCGATCAAGAGGAGACCTCCTTCATCACACCTTACATGCCATTCTGCTACATTACAATGCCCTTTGGGCTCAAGAATGCCGGAGCAACATAGCAATGAACAATGCAAAAGTGATTTAACAAGCATATCAGCATCAATGCGGAGGTCTACATCGATGACATTGTGGTCAAGTCACGACGGGGCTCCAGCCTCCTTAGAGACCTCCAACAGACCTTCAACAACCTCCACAACTTCTCCATGAAGCTGAACCCCGAACAATGTGTCTTTGGGGTCCCCGCATGACAACTTCTGGGCTTCATAATATCTCAACGGGGAATCGAAGCAAACCTAGAAAAGATCTAAGCAATATTGAACCTAAAAGCTCCAGAGATAGTGCGAGAGGTGCAGAAGCTCGTATGATGTGCGTCAGCTCTCTCAACAGATTTATCTCCCCGCTGGGAGAGAAAGTACTCCCACTGTATCGCCTCCTAAATAAAGAAGACAAGTTCTACTGGAGCGATGAGGCCAAGGCAACTTTTGAAGACCTCAGGAGGCTATTGCAGTCCAGTCCACTCCTCGCTTCCCCAACTCAATCAGAACCAATGCTACTGTACATATCAACAACCACCCAAGTGGCCAGCGTGGTCATCGCGATCGAAAGGGAGG
Source organism: Triticum urartu (assembly GCF_003073215.2). Taxonomy (NCBI): domain Eukaryota; kingdom Viridiplantae; phylum Streptophyta; class Magnoliopsida; order Poales; family Poaceae; genus Triticum; species Triticum urartu. The sequence goes on from NC_053023.1 coordinate 539,318,508, forward strand.
GGCCGGAAATACACAACAAGGTGCAACACCCGGTGTACTACGTCAGTGAGGTACTAACACCATGCAAGATAAGGTACCCGCACTACCAAAAGATAACCTATGGAGTATTCATGGCTGCAAGAAAGCTACAACACTACTTCCAAGCAAACTCAATCACAATGGTCGGCCATGCCCCACTCCCTGATATCATCAATAACAAGGATGCAACGGGAGGAGTGGCTAAGTGGGCCATCAAGCTCCTACCATTCAGACCTCCTACAAAACACGTACAACAGTGAAATCCCAAGCAACAGCAAACTTTCTAGTTGAATGGGCCCCAAATATTGGACAATGTATTTTGATGGGCTGATGATGATACAAGGTCCAAGGGATGGGGTAGTCCTTGTTTCCCCTAGAGGAAACATCACGAACTATTGACGAAGTGAAATACCATCAGATCCCTCGGTAGGGTTCATGACGAGGTTGGAAGTACCAGGACGGATTCTTCACACACAGTTTACCCAGGTTCAGGTCTCCGAAGAGTAATACCCTGCGTCCTGCTTCTTCTATTATTCATGGTGAGAGCATACCTCGTGCAGAGGATTGCAATGGTGTACGAGATTGCTACCGAGAGTTTTTGGATCTGAGATTGGATGATGATGAGATCCCTAGACCTACCTTTATATAGGCATTAGAGGTCTAGGGTTTACATGACGGTGGATGCGATCTAGGGCGCTGCCACCCTCTAGTCTTAGGGGGCATGAAGCTCGCCTCCGCCCCTAGGACTTCCTGCTCGTCTTGGGCCAAGTAGGCCCTATGTAGCTGACGAAGCTGGGCTCCCTTACATAAGCCACCCCCAGTACAGGACCGATGTCTACTAGAACTACATCGATATTTCCCCAGAGAGGAAGGGATGATGCAGCACAGCGACGGTAGGCATTTCCCTTAGTGATGAGATCAAGGTTATCGAACCAGTAGGAGAACCACGCAACACTACGTGAACGAGACCTGCACACAAATAACAAATACTCGCAACCCGACGTATTAAAGGGGTTGTCAATCCCTTTCGGGTAACGGCGCCAGAAATTGGCAAACGGACATGAGAAAGTTGTAATAAGTTGATAGATCAAACGCCAAATAAAATAAAGTGCAACAAGGTATTTTTGGATTTTTGGTTTAATAGATCTTAAAATAAGAGCAAAGGAAAATAGACCGCAAAGGCAAATATAATAAAGAAGAGACCCGGGGCCCGTAGGTTTCACTAGTGGCTTCTCTCGAGAAAAATAGCAAACAGTGGGTAAATGAATTACTGTTGGGAAATTGATAGAACTTCACATAATCATGACGATATCCAGGCAATGATCATTATATAGGCATCACGTCCAAGATTAGTAGACCGACTCCTGCCTGCATCTACTACTATTACTCCACACATCGATCGCTATCCAGCATGCATCTAGTGTATTAAGTTCATGGAGAAACGGAGTAATGCAATAAGAATGATGACATGATGTAGACAAGATCTATTTATGTAGAAATAGACCCCATCTTGTTATCCTTAATAGCAACGATACATACGTGTCGGTTGTCCTTCTGTCACTAGGATCAAGCACCGTAAGATCGAACCCATCACAAAGCACCTGTTCCCATTGCAAGATAAATAGATCAAGTTGGCCAAACAAAACCCAAATATCGGAGAAGAAATACGAGGCTATAAGCAATCATGCATAAAAGAGATCAAAAGACTCAAATAACTTTCATGGATAAAAACATAGATCTGATCATAAACTCAAAGTTTATCGGATCCCAACAAACACACCGCAAAAAGAGTTACATCATATGGATCTCCAAGAGACCATTGTATTGAGAATCAAACGAGAGAGAGGAAGCCATCTAGCTACTAACTACGGACCCATAGGTCTAGAAGGAACTACTCACGCATCATCGGAGAGGCACCAATGGACATGCTGAACCCCTCTATGATGGTATCTAGATTGGATTTGGTGCTTCTGGAACTTGCGGCGGCTGGAATTGATTTTCGTCGACTCCCCTAGGGTTTCTGGAATATTGGGGTATTTATAGAGTAAAGAGGCAGTTCGGGAGGCAACCGAGGTGGGCATAACCCACCAGGGCGTGCCCTGGTTGGTTGTGCTCCCCTCGGAGCACCCCCAGGTGCTTCTCCGGCCCACTGGATGTCTTCTGGTCTAAAAAATCCACAAAAAGTTTTGCTGCGTTTGGACTCCGTTTGATATTGATTTCCTGCGATGTAAAAACATGCAAAAACCAGCAACTGGCACTTGGCACTATGTCAATAAGTTAGTACCAAAAATGATACAAAATGACTATAAAATGATTGTAAAACATCCAATAATGATAATATAACAGCATGGAACAATCAAAAATTATAGATAATGCGTTGGAGACGTGTCAGCATCCCTGAAATGATAAAAACATAATTTTTGATGTGGAATTCTGCCTAACATGCTCATCTCATATTGTTTTCTTTATAGCATGGACATTTGGACTTTTATATGGTTCAAAGCAATAGTCTAGTTTTGACATGAGACTAAAATACTCAAGCATATCAACAAGCAACCATGTCTTTCAAAATATCAATGCTAAAATAAGTTATCCCTAGCCCATTATGCTCAATCATTGATCCATTCATGAAACACAGTCGCATATTAGCTACACCCAATGCTCAAGTACGATCATAGATTCATAGTGCCCCCTAGTTGGTGCTTTATAAGAGAAGATGGAGACTCAAATTAAAAATAAAAATTGCATAAAGTAAAAGAAAGGCCCTTCGCGGAGGGAAGTAGGGTTTGTAGAGGTGCCAGAGCTCAAAGCGAAAAACATAGAGATAAAAACATTTTGGGAGGCATGCTTTTTCTGTCAAGGAGAATGATCGAGTAGTTCCCAATACTTTCCATGCTAGATATATCATAGGCGGTTCCCAAACAGAAATTAAAGTTTATTCATTTTTCAACCATACTTTCACTTTCCATGGCTAGCCGTATCCACGGGTGCCTTCCATACCAACACTTTCCAAGGAATTTATTATTTGACAACATAAAGTAACTCATTTTTCATTTCAGGACTGGGCATCCCTAATACCTTTGCCTTACTCTCGTGCAATGACACGTGAATAACCACTCATCGTGAGAATAACATATCTAGCATCGAAATATATTAGCCACCCCTACCGATTCATGAGCAGTACGAGCACACAAAAGAGAAGTTTATTCTAAAAATTAGAGATGGCACATACAAATTTGCTTAGAACGACAAAAAACTACCGCATATAGGTAGGTATTGAAGGAAATATGCCCAAGAGGCAATAATAAAGTTATTATTTTTTCCTCATATCATGATAAATGTTTATTATTCATGCTATAATTGTATTAACCGGAAACATAATACTTGTGTGAATACATAGACAAACAGAGTGTCACTAGTATGCCTCTACTTGACTAGCTCGTTGATCAAAGATGGTTATGTTTCCTAGCCATAGACATGAGTTGTCATTTGATTAACGGGATTCACATCATTAGGAGAATGATGTGATTGACTTGACCCATTCTGTTAGCTTAGCACTTGATCGTTTAGTATTCTTCTATTGCTTTCTTCATGACTTATACATGTTCTATGACTATGAGATTATGCAACTCCCGTTTACCAAAGGAACACTTTGTGTGCTACCAAACATCACAACATAACTGGGTGATTATAAAGGTGCTCTATAGGTGTCTCCAAAGGTACTTGTTGGGTTGGCGTATTTCGAGATTAGGATTTGTCACTCTGATTGTCGGAGAGGTATCTCTGGGCCCACTCGGTAAAGCACATCACTATAAGCCTTGCAAGCATTGTAACTAATGAGTTAGTTGCAGGATGATGTTTTACGGAACGAGTAAAGGACTTGACGGTAACGAGATTAAACTAGGTATTGAGATACCGACGATCGAATCTCGGGCAAGTAACATATTCGATGACAAAGGGAACAGCGTATGTTGTTATGCGGTTTGACCAATAAAGATCTTCGTAGAATATGTAGGAGCCAATATGAGCATCCAGGTTCCGCTATTGGTTATTGACCGGAGACATGTCTTGGTCATGTCTACATAGTTCTCGAACCCGTAGGGTCCGCACGCTTAAAGTTAGATGACGATCGATATTACGAGTTTATGTGTTTTGATGCACCGAAGGTAGTTCAGAGTCCCGGATGAGATCGGGGACATGACGAGGAGTCTCGAAATGGCCGAGATGTAAAGATCGATATATTGGATGACTATATTCGGACATCGGAAAGGTTCCGAGTGATTCGGGTATTTTTCGGAGTACTAGGGAGATATGGGAATACAGGAAAAGAAGTATTGGGCCTCATGGGCCAAGTGGTGGAAGAGAGGAGGCAGGGCAAGGCAGGGCGCGCGGCCCCCCTAGCCCAAACCGAATTGGAGTAGGGGCTGCCTCCCTTTCCTTTCTCTCCTCCCTCTCCTTCCTTCTTCCCTCCTTCCCTTTGGTGGACTCCTACTAGGACTTGGAGTCCTAGTAGGACTCCACACTTGGCGCGCCCATAGGGGCCGGCCGGCCTCCCCTCCTCTCCTCCTTTATATACTGAGGCAAGGGGCACCCCCATAGACACACAAGTTGATCTATTGATCTATTCCAGCAGTGTGTGGTGCCCCCCTCCATCATATTCCACCTCGGTCATATCATAGCGGTGCTTAGGCGAAGCCCTGCGTCGGCAGCAACATCATCACCGTCACCACGCCGTCGTGCTGACGGGACTCTCCCATGAAACTCTGCTGGATCAGAGTTCGCGGGACGTCATCGAGCTGAACGTGTGCTGAACAAGGAGGTGCCGTATGTTCGGTACTTGGATCGGTCGGATCGTGAAGACGTACAACTACATCAACCACGTTGTGCTAACGCTTCCGCTTTCGGTCTACGAGGGTACGTGGACGATACTCTCCCCTCTCGTTGCTATGCATCACCATGATCCTGTGTGTGCGTAGGATTTTTTTTTTTTGAAATTACTACGTTCCCCAACAGTGGCATCCGAGCCTGGTTTTATGCATAGATGTTATATGCACGAGTAGAACACAAGTGAGTTGTGGACGATACAAGTCATACCACTTACTAACATGTCATACTTTGGTTCGGCGGTATTGTTGGATGAAGCGGCCCAGACCGACATTACGCGTATGCTTACGCGAGACTGGTTCTACCGACGTGCTTTGCACATAGGTGGCTAGCGGGTGTCAGTTTCTCCAACTTTAGTTGAACCGAGTGTGGCTACGCCCGATCCTTGAGAAGGTTAAAACAACACTAACTTGATGACCTATCGTTGTGGTTTTTGATGCGTAGGTAAGAACGGTTCTTGCTCAGCCCATAGCAGCCACGTAAAACTTGCAACAATAAAGTAGAGGATGTCTAACTTGTTTTTGCAGGGCATGTTGTGATGTGATATGGTCAAGGCATGATGCTATATTTTATTGTATGAGATGATCATGTTTTGTAACCGAGTTATCGGCAACTGGCAGGAGCCATATGGTTGTCGCTTTATTGTATGCAATGCAATCGCCCTGTAATTGCTTTACTTTATCACTAAGCAGTAGTGATAGTCGTAGAAGAAATAGTTGGCGAGACGACAATGATGCTACGATGGAGATCAAGGTGTCGCGCCGGTGACAATGGTGACCATGATGGTGCTTCGGAGATGGAGATCACAAGCACAAGATGATGATGGCCATATCATATCACTTATATTGATTGCATGTGATGTTTATCTTTTATGCATCTTATTTTGCTTAGATCGATGGTAGTATTATAAGTTGATCTCTCACTAAATTTCAAGGTATAAGTGTTCTCCCTGAGTATGCACCGTTACAAAAGTTCTTCGTGCTGAGACACCACGTGATGATCGGGTGTGATAAGCTCTACGTTCACATACAATGGGTGCAAAAAAGTTGCACATGCGGAATACTCAGGTTAAACTTGACGAGCCTAGCATATGCAGATATGGCCTCAGAACACCGAGACCGAAAGGCCGAGCTTGAATCATATAGTAGATATGATCAACATAATGATGTTCACGATTGAAACTACTCGATCTCATGTGATGATCGGACATGGTTTAGTTGATTTGGATCACGTGATCACTTAGATGATTAGAGGGATGTCTATCTAAGTGGGAGTTCTTAAGTAATATGATTAATTGAACTTTAATTTATCATGAACTTAGTCCTGATAGTATTTTGCAAGTAATGTTGTAGATCAATAGCTCGCGTTGTTGCTTCCCTATGTTTTATATGTGTTCCTAGAGAAAACTAAGTTGAAAGATGATAGTAGCAATGATGCGGACTGGGTCTGTGATCTGAGGTTTATCCTCATTGTTGCACAGAAGAATTATGTCCTTGATGCACCGCTAGGTGACAGGCCTATTGCAGGAGCATATGCAAACGTTATGAACGTTTGGCTAGCTCAATATGATGACTACTTGATAGTTTAGTGCACCATGCTTAACGGCTTAGAATTGGGACTTCAAAGATGTTTTGAGCGTCATGGACCATATGAGATGTTCCAGGAGTTGAAGTTAATATTTCAAGAAAATACCCGAGTTGAGAGATATGAAGTCTCCAACAAGTTCTATAGCTAAAAGATGGAGGAGAATAGCTCAAGCAGTGAGCATGTGCTCAGATTATCTGGGTACTACAATCGCTTCAATCAAGTGGGAGTTAATCTTCCAGATAAGATAGTGATTGACAGAATTCTCTAGTCACCATCACCAAGGTAGTAGAACTTCGTGATGAACTATAGTATGCAAGGGATGACGAAAGCGATTCCCGAGCTTTTCATGATGATGAAATCGATGAAGGTAGAAATCAAGAAAGAGCATCAAATGTTGATGATTAACAAGACCACTAGTTTCAAGAAAAGGGCAAAGGGAAAGAAAGGGAACTTCATGTAGAATGGCAAGCAAGTTGTCACTTCCATGAAGAAGCCCAAAGCTAGACTAAAGCCTGAAACTGAGCGCTTGTATTGCAAAGGAAATGGTCACTGGAAGCAGAAATGCCCTGAATATTTGGTGGATAAGAAGGATGGCAAAGTGAACAAGGGTATATTTGATATACGGGTTATTGATGTGTACCTTACTAGTGTTTATAGTAGCCCCTGGGTATTTGATACTTGTTCGGTTGCTAAAAACTAGTAACTCGAAACATGAGTTACAGAATAAACAGATACTAGTTGAGGGTGAAGTGATGATGTGTGTTGGAAGTGGTTCCAAGATTGATGTCGGGTGGTAGGTGCGACATATGCCAATGGGTGGCTTATCATTGTGGGAGCCAGTAAGACGTCCCCGGTGCCTAGAAGCGGGATGAGGCGAAGGCATGCACGCCGGCGAATCTTACCCAGCTTCGGGGCTCTCCGTGGAGATAACACCCCTACTGCTGCTCTGCGGGGCCTCCGCATGATCACTAGATGGACAAGTAGCTACACAATGCTCCTTGAGCTGTTCGGTGGGAGGAGGAAGAAGGGCACGGCTAGCTTGCTTCTTCTCCTCGTGTGGTGTCTAAACTAGCTGAGGGTCCAACCCGTTGCATGGGTGCCCCGGGGGGTTTATATAGGCCTACCCCCCGGGGGTACAATGGTAATCCGACTGGGCGCGGGGCCCAGCCGTCTGTGACTGCGCTCGCCGGCTTCTGCGCTGGCTGCTGGGGCCCACCGACTGGTGGGTCCCGCCGGCTGCCGGCCCCTTGGTCGACAGGCAGGCCCCACTGTCCAGGACCTGGTTGGCGGCTGTTTACTGTTGCTCCATCTTGGTGACGTGGGCTTCATCGTGGTAGGCGTGGCTATAGTGCCGCCGCCCGACGGGCGATCGCTGTAGCCTCACCGTGTCTTGTCTCCTTAATGGGGCGTCTCCTTCGAGGGAGGCGACAAGCCGGCTGCGGGGAGCCGGCTCCGTCTTGGGCCGACTAGGGGAGGCATGGCCGCCTTCGGGTGTCTCTCTGCCCGAAGGGGCCCACCGCCCGGGGGCCGTACTGATAGCCCGCCGTGGATGACATCAGGGGTAACGTGGCAACAGTGTCGCGCCGGACGGGTCAAGGCCACCCGTACGGCGCACTGTGCCAGGCGTGCTCCGGGATTCGGGGGTGGCTGGCCTCACTGTAGCCACGCCCCGTCGCACCGCCGTTAGGTGGGTGCAAACTTTGAGGGTACGGTCTCGACCGTTTTGTGGGAGCCGGCTTCTTGGAGTCGGCCTCCTCACGGCCGGCTTCTCGAAGTCGGCCCTCCCATGGCTTTCTTCATGAGGGCTAAAGTCGGACCGCCTTCCGAAAGCCGGCCTGGGTGGCAGCCAGCAAGGGGAAGGCGGCTCCATGTCTTGGATTCTTGAGAGCCGGACGGGCTCGTAATTTTTTCAGAAGGGCCAGGGGAAGCCGGTTAGGCTACCCATGGCTATTTACTCCGACAGTAGTCCCCGAAGCCGAGCGAGCTTCGAGGCTGATAAGGGGACGAGAAGCTTGGTCAGCTTCCTATCCTGCGGGGCCGGCTTTGCTTGTGCGCGCTGACTTCAGAGAGCTCCGGCTCTCGTAGGCGGGAACGCGGGCCACGTGGCGAGGAAATCCTGCCAACGCACGCGCGCGACGGGACGTCGCCGCAGGCCCGGGCCCGCCACTCGCAGGCCTCGGTCCGAGCGCGGATCTTCCGTGGCCCACATGGACCGCTCGCCTTCCCGCGGCAGTTTTATTTCGCCGTCAGGGCGTAATAAACGCGGGACGTGGGGGAGTGGGCACGATCGATCCCCATGTTTCCCCACGCCGCGCCTCCTCGGCTCCGCCACGCGAGCCTATAAGTAGGGGGAGGAGGGGGAGCGACAGAGGTTCGCACGCTCTCTCTCGCTCCGCCCCTTCTCGTCCTACTTTCTTCCTCTCGTTGCCGCCGCAGCCTCCCGTCTCAGCGCCGCCGCGCCGCCACATCGTCTTGCTCCCATGGCGCTGTCGAGCTCGTGGGACGGCTCCAACGTCCACGAGGACCATGTTGAGTTCCTCCACCAGACTCGGTGCCTACCCGACGCCAACCTCGTGCGGGTCCGCCTGGCGCCAGAGACGGAGATCTCGCCGGCACCGGAGGAGGGCGAGCGGGTCGTCTTCCGCTCGCACTTCCTGCGCGGCTTTGGCCTTCCGGCGAGCGGGTTCCTGCGCTCCTTCCTCGAGTTCTACAATCTTCAGCCGCATCACCTCACGCCCAACGCGGTGATGCTGCTGTCGGCCTTCGTCTCCCTTTGCGAAGGTTTCTTGGGGCTGCTCCCCACGCTGGAGCTCTGGGGGGAATTCTTCCAGAGCAAACTCGGCACCGTCGTCGCCGGCGTGCCCGCCCCCTGCGGGGCCTTCATCGCCATGAGGAGGGCGGGCGAGAACAACCCGTTCCCGCCCATCCCCCTGATCCAGTCGGTGAAGATCTGGCAGAAGTCATACTTCTATGTGAAGAACGTCGCCCAGCAAGGAGACCACGTCAACCTGCCGACTTATGTAGCCGGCCCGCCGGCTGGGAGGCAGCCCTCATGGAGTTTCCGGTCCCGGTCACTGTCTCAGGCCGGGAACGCTGCCGTCTCCCGGCTTCGGGTGATGATCCGATCGGAAGGCTTGAGCGGGGCCGACTTGGTGGCCGCCTTCGTGGAGCGCCGGATATCTCCTCTCCAAAGCCGGCCCCACATGATGTGCCAGATGAGCGGCCGCTTCGACCCAAGCCGGCTGAGCACCAGGGAGATGCCTCATGCGGAGGTGTCATACATGGTAAATTATATCTCCAATTGCAAGCTCGCTGAGGACTGGCGATACGGCAAGGTGCCGTATTCTTGCGCCAACCCTCCGCCCGTGGTAAGCCTTCCTCTCTTTCTTCTTTCTGTTGGTAGCCGACTTTATGATGGCCGGCTTCTGATTGGTCGGTTCTTCTTAGTAGAACCCCCTTCTTCCGCCGACGACTGGGGCAGCAGGGATAGAGCGCGAGTACGTCCCCGACCGTACGGTGGACGACGTCGATGACCCGGACTTGGGGGCGGCCGCCATGGAAGACGCCGTCATGGGGGACGACGCCGAGCCCGGAGGCACAAGGCTCACCGCCAGCTTCGAGGACTGGCCGGATGACGCCGAAGCCGAAGTCGTCCCGCGTCGCTAGCCGGCGGCCGACCATTAAGGCGCGGGCTCGTCCACCGTGCTGGCTGCCAGCGGCGGCGCACAGAAGCGCCGGGCCGCATCAATCCTCTTCGGCAGTCGGCCGAAGAAGTCCAAAGCCTCCACTGCGGCGACAAAACGAGATGAGGCGGCCGCGAAGGCGGCCCGCTTTCGCAAGGCGGTGAAGCAGCCTCAGGCGGTCTCAGCGTAAGTTGTCGATTGCCTGGTCACATGCTCTTCATCATTCTCTTCTTGTTTGAACATTCTTCTTAACTTTTTCCCGCTTGCTGGACAGGGCGCCGCTTTCCCTTGAGCGGGGTCCGGGCGGCTCCATAGTTGGGCCGACCGGAGGGTCTTCGGGCTCCCGCCGCGTGGACCCCCGCGCCGACCTCAGGGAGGCCACAGAGCGAAACGCCCGTGAGGCGCGGGAGGAGCGCGAGGCGGCGGAAAAAGCGGCCGCCCAGGTGGCGAGGGAGCAGGCCGACGCGGCAGCCAAGGCTCAGGCGGAGGCGGCGACCGTGGAGTCGGAGGCGGAGGGTTCGCGTAACCAGCCTCCGCTGCTCGCCATCCACCTCCGAGCCGTGGCCCCTGACACCCCATTGCCCCTGGCGGAGGAAATTGTCCAAGACCCGCCGCTGATGGAGAGGAGGGAGGACCTCGTGGTCCTCGCGGGGAGAGTGCCGCCGGCAGCGCCAACCAGAGCGGGCCAAGGCGGCCAATCGTCAGCGGCGCCAGAGGAGCCGGCCGGGGGTGAGCCGGAGGACAGAGCCGGCCTCGAGGTGCAGCTGATGACGCGTCGGCACGCAGGGGGAGGCGCCGCTCCACCGGAGTCGCGCCGAGTTGCGGGCGCCGGTCAGTCAGCGGAGGCTCTGGAGACGGCCAGCACCGCCACGTCCGAGTGGACTCCCAGCAGGGGGGACTAGCGAGCTAAATGCGGCGGCTCAAGAGGTCCGGAGCCAGCTTCAAGCTCAGGCCGCCCTGCTACAGCAGTACACCCAGGAGTTCCTGTCGATGCGGGCCGTCATCCGGGTGAGTTTTTCATTCTTGGCCACTTTGGTCTCTTGATTTCTTCCGTGGGGGCGCGTCAGCGCACCCACTGGGTGTAGTCCCCGAGATTCGGGCCGACTGCTGCGCAGTCGGGTCGGATCTTTCTTGACGACTACCTTATTTTTGCTTCCTGTCTGAACTTCCAGGAATATCATAACTCCCGTGCTGCCGCCTTCAACTCCCAGGCTCAGGAGTTGGGTCGAAAGACCGACGACCTGGCCAACTGCCGAAGTAAGTGCTTGATCTTGTCTTTCTCCTGTGGGGGCGCGTCAGCGCACCCACTGGGTGTAGTCCTCGAGATTCGGGCCGACTGCTGCGCAGTCGGGTCGGATCTTTCTTGACGACTACCTTATTGGTTTTCTTTTGTCTTTCGCGCTTTCAGGGGCCAACGCCGACTTGAGGAGGGAGCTCGGTGAAGCGCAGGCCGCCCTTCGTACCAAGGATGCTGAGCACGCTGCCTTGGTCCAGGAGCGTGACCGCCTGGCCAAGAAGCTGGCTGACCAAGAGAAGAGCCACAAGGCGGCCCTGCAGAAAGCGCAGGATAGCGAGGCCGCCCTGAAGGCAGAGTTTGAGACCGAGGCGGCGAGCTGGGCTGAGACCCGGCGAGCACTGGATGAAGGCTTCGGCCGCATCGAGGACTTGATCGACGGTAAGCCGCCTTTCTCGCTCCTCTCCTGCCCCTTGGCGCCTGGTTTTTGGCCTAACTTGTGCTGCTGCCTTTTTTTTCTTATGCAGACTACTTTCCCGGCTACTCCGCCTTCGCCGCCCAAAGCATCGAGGCCCATCGCGAGGCACGCTGTCAGGCGGGGGCCAACATCGCGCCGGACGCGAACCGGACGCTTGAGGAGCAGCTCTTGGCTGTCCAGGCGCGGTTGCAGCCGGCTCATCGGATGCTTCACCAGCTCCAACGTGCCGGGGCGCAGGTGTTGGCCGCCCTCTGACCCGGCGAGACGATCCCCCGCACCCCAAGCCGGACTGCCGACTGGCTGGAGGTCGTAGTCGGTCGCTTTGAAGCTTGGAAGGCGTCGGCGGCCCGTCTCGGAGCCGGGCGGGCATTGGAGTTCGTTCGGGCTTGGTACCCAGGGCTGAACCTGGACCAGCTGCGCACTTGGCGGCTGGAGGCCGACGCAGAGCTGGAGGAGGTGCGGCCGGCTATCGCCCAGCGTGCTTCGACGATCGCCGAGTGCACCGACATCAGCGTTTTTGCACCTGAAATCAATGATGACGGCGTTGCCCAGCCGGAGGAGTGGTTCGGGCTGAACCCGGCGGTGGGCGAAGACTCGGCAGAGGAGATCGCCTCCAGGGACGAGGGCAAGGATGACGAAGAAGAGGACGGCGAAGACGTCGAGCCAGCTAGTGGAACAACCGGCCGGCCTCAAGCTGACCGTGCCTCCAGCAATGAGGCGCGTGGAAGCGTGCCCTCTGCGGGAGGCGGTGATCAAGCCTAGGTTCGCCAGCCGGCCGCTCCTTCAGCCGGCACAACCGTCTCCGCCGACCAGCCCGGCTCATCCTTATTTTTCCTGCTTGTTGTCTTTTGAACAATCTTTATTAAGCTTTCGCAGTTCCACCCACTGGGGGTGTATCGAAACTATGTTGAATGCTGGCCTCTCGGAGGTCTTTTATGTAAAATATTATTATGTGCATGTTTGGTTTCCATTCGTGTATGCTTTTTATCCTTAGGCTTTTTCCTTTGCCGCCTTCCCTCTTTGGGGAGGCAAGTACTCGAGCTTTCTTGGATTGAAGTGAAGTGAATGGAAACCGGTCGGCCAGCTACTCTAGTAGTCAGTCGGTGGTAGGCGACAAACCGGCTTTAGTTATATTAGTCCGATGGTCCCTGGCCATTTTTCGTGTGGGCATCCTTTCCTGGTTTTGACTCTTGCCAGTCGGACAGCCGGTTCTTCGAACTGTGACTTTGGCAAGAGCTAAGCCTGGGTGTCGGCACACTACTTGTCTGACCGCGGGTAGGACTTCTAATATAACTCCAGTCGGCCAGTCCCCGGGCCGACTAGTCGAACCCGGTGCCGGATGGAACAAGTAAATGAAATGACAAGGTCATAAGCATGATACTTTTCATTCATAGATAAAGGATGGCAATCCCCGAGCCCTCCTCGGGGGGCCTATTGTCTCGTACTTAGTACAAAAGTTAGCGTGATACATACTGCATTTCAGCTGTAAAATCTTCGAAGGAGGTTGGCGTTCCATGGTCGTTCCGACTCCTTGCCGGAGTCGTCTCTCTTTCGTGCCTTCGGCTTCTGTGCGTCGATCAGGTAGTAGGAGTCGTTGCCTAAGGCTGTGCTGATGACAAATGGGCCCTCCCAAGGGGCCGAGAGCTTGTGCTGGCCGGCTGTTCGCTGGATCAGCCGGAGCACAAGATCGCCCTCTTGGAAGGATCTTGGCTTGACCTTCCGGCTGTGGTAGCGGCGCAGGCCCTGCTGGTAGATGGCAGACCGACTGAGGGCTAACAACCGGCTTTCTTCCAGCAAGTCGACGCCGTCTTCTCGTGCTTCCTTGGCCTCCGCTTCCGTGTACATGGTTACTCGAGGCGAGTCGAACTCGATGTCAGTTGGGATGACCGCCTCGGCACCGTACACGAGGAAGAAAGGGGTGAAGCCAGTTGACTTGTTTGGTGTAGTGCGCAGGCTCCAGAGGACAGCCGGCAGCTCGTCGAGCCAACAGCCGGCTGAACGCTCTAGTGGTACGACCAGTCGGGGCTTGATGCCAGAGAGGATGAGGCCGTTGGCTCGCTCGACCTGGCCGTTTGACTGCGGGTGGGCGACGGACGCTAGGTCTAGCCGGATACCTTGGGATGCGCAGAAACGTGCCAAGGCTCCTTTGGCAAAATTCGTGCCATTGTCGGTGATGATGCTGTGTGGCATGCCGTACCGAGTTGTTATGTCTGCGACGAATGTCACAGCAGTCGGCCCATTCAGCTTCTTGATCGGCTTTGCCTCAATCCACTTGGTGAATTTGTCCACGGCGATGAGCAAATGCGTCATGCCGCCGCGCGCCGTCTTGAATGGGCCCACCATGTCCAGTCCCCAAACGGCGAAGGGCCAGGTGACGGGAATGGTCTTGAGTGCCGAAGCCGGCATGTGTTGCTTGGAGCTGAAGAGTTGGCACCCTTTGCAATATTTAACTAATTCCTTGGCATCATCCAAAGCAGTCGGCCAAAAGAAACCATGGCGGAAGGCTTTGGCGACGAGTGATCTTGAGGCCGCATGGTGGCCGCATTCTCCTTGGTGAATGTCTCTGAGGATTGCAATGCCCTTCTCTTGCTCGACGCACCATTGGAGGACTCCAGTGACACTGCACTTGACTAGTTCTCTGTTGACGATTGTGTATGCTCCGGCTCGACGTTGGACTTGTCTTGCCTCTGTTTCGTCAGCCGGCAGATCTTGGTTTACTAGGAAGTTGAGGATGGACTGAGCCCATGACGGAGCCGCGACTTCTCCTACTGCCAATGTGGCTACTGCCACCAGGGTGGGCGGGCTGGGTGGTGAAATGCTGGAGTCGGCCGCCGGCTGTTGTGCTGGTGCAGTCCCCGGGCCGGCTACCGCAGTCCCCGAGCCGGGTGTGGCAGTCCCCGAGCCGGTTGTGGCAGTCCCCGAGCCGGTTGCCGAAGTCCCCGGGCCGGCTGCGGAAGTCTCGGGGTCGCCTGCTTGGTTCTTCGAGCCGGACCCGACCGCGTCGGGGTCAGGCGGCACGAAGATGGAATCGGAATCTGGAGACGGCTTGATAGATGGCTTGAGGAGGCGTTGTAGAGCGACGCCGGTTGGTATTGCTTGCCGAGTAGAGCCTATTCGAGCTAGGGCATCGGCTGGCTCGTTGTCGGCTCGCGGTACGTGGAGGAACTCGCATCCTTCAAAGTATCCGCTGAGTTGTTGGACCAGGAAGCGGTAGCTTGCCATATTTGCGTCCTTGGCGTCCCAGTCGCCGGATGATTGCTGAACCACCAGGTCCGAGTCGCCATAACATAGGATCCGGCGAATGCCGAGTTCTTTGGCAAGCCGCAGCCCGTGTATGAGAGCCTCGTACTCGGCCACGTTGTTGGAGGCGGCAAAGTGGATTTGTAGCGTGTATCTGAGCTTGTCGCCTTTGGGAGAGGTAAGGACGACGCCGGCTCCCAAGCCGGTGCGCATCTTGGACCCGTCAAAGTGCATGCGCCAATGGGTGGAGTCGGGAGCCGGCGGCAGGTACTGGGTCTCGGCCCAGTCGACGAGGAAGTCGGCCAGTGCTTGGGACTTGATGGCGGTGCGGGGCTGGTAGAAGATTGTGTAAGGGGCCAGCTCGATGGCCCATATCGCCACCCGGCCGGATGCGTCCCGGCTTCCTATGATCTCGGCCAACGGGGCGGTGCATACGACCGTGACGGGATGCTCTTGAAAGTAGGGCTTCAGCTTCTTGGCGGTGAAGTACACGCCGTAACACATCTTCTGGTAGTGCGGGTAGTTCTGCTTTGAAGCGGACAGTACCTCGCTCAAATAATACACCGGCCTCTGGACCGGCTGGGCTCGACCTTCTTCTGGGCGTTGGACTATGATGACGGTGCTGACCACCCGGCTGGTTGCGGCAATGTAAAGGAGCATGGGCTCTTTCTCAGTCGGCGCCGCCAGGACGGGCGGCGTGGCTAGCATCTTCTTCAGCTCGCGAAAAGCTTGGTCGGCCTGGTCGTTCCACTCGAAGTGAGTGCTCTTCTTCATGAGGCGGTAGAGGGGGAGAGCTTTCTCTCCGAGCCGGCTGATGAAGCGGTTCAAGGAGGCCAAGCATCCAGTGAACTTTTGGATGTCTCGAAGCTTGGTGGGGATCGCCATTCTCTCGATGGCCTTGATCTTCACCGGGTTGCATTCGATGCCGCGTTCGGAGACCAGGAAGCCTAGGAGCTGGCTGGCTGGCACTACGAACACGCATTTCTCGGGGTTGAGCTTGATTTGGAACCGGCGTAGGTTCTCAAACGTTTCCTTGAGGTCTCCCAACAAGGTGTCGCGCTTCTCCGTCTTCACCACAATGTCGTCCACGTAGACGTGAGCGTTTCTGCCGAGTTGCTTGAGGAGGCACTTCTGTATGCAACGCTGAAAAGTGGCACCGGCATTTCTCAAGCCGAATGTCATGGTCAGGTAGCAGAAGGCTCCAAATGGCGTGATGAAGGCGGTCTTCAGGCGGTCGTCCGGATCCAGCTTTATCTGGTGATATCCTGAGTAAGCACCCAAGAAGCTCAACAGCTCGCATCCGGCTGTGGAGTCTATCACTTGGTCAATCCTTGGCAGGGCAAAGGGATCTTTGGGGCAGGCCTTGTTGAGGCTTGTGTAGTCTATACACATGCGCCACTTGTTGTTCTTCTTTAGCACGAGGACCGGGTTGGCGAGCCACTTGGAAAGAAAACTTCCATAATGAAGCCGGCTGCCAGAAGCCGGGCTATCTCCTCCCCTACAATCCTGCGTTTCTCCTCCGACAGTCGGCGAAGGGGTTGTTTGACTGGCTTTGCGTCTTCTCGGACGTGTAGTTTGTGCTCGGCGAATTTCCTTGGAACACCCGGCATGTCCTTGGGGGACCATGCAAAGATGTCCCGATTCTCATGGAGGAAATCGGCGAGCTCGCCTTCCTATTTGCTGTTCAGGTTTGCCCCGATGACGGCAAACCTCTCTGGGTGCTCGGGGTCAAGAGGTATCTTCTTCGTCTCCTTGGCCGGCTGGAAAGATCCTTGAGCATCATGCTCCTTGGGGTCGGGGGACACGGCCGACTGCTTGCCGGCTATGGCCACGACTCGGTCCATCATCTTCTTTTCTTCGGCAATCACAAGGGACTCGGCCAGCCGGCTGCTGGCTGCCGCGCACTCAGAGGACTTCTCGTAATCGTCGGCTACGGTGATGACGCCTTTGGTGCTTGGTATCTTCATCTTGAGGTATGCATAGTGGGGAACTGCCATGAATTTGGCCAAGGCAGGTCGGCCAAGCAATGCATGGTAAGGGCTCTCCAGGTCCACCACTTCAAACCATATTGCTTCCCGGCGGAAATGCTCCTTGTCCCCAAAGAGGACATCAATCTTGATCTTGCCAATGGGGGCGCAGGACAGGCCGGGTACGATGCCATGGAACACTGTCCGAGTAGGCATGAGCTGCTTCGTCTTGACATTTAGCTTCTCCAGGGTGTCACGGTACAGGATGTTGATGCTACTCCCGCCATCTATCAGCACGCGGGAGAAGCGGGCGGCGCGTCTGTCCATTGCAAGGGTGGCTTCCAGGACCAACGCATAAGAACCGGGAGACGGCATCACCTCTGGATGGTCGGCCCGGCTCCAGCTGATGGGCTTTTCTGACCAATGCATGTGTCCGGCGGGGTTGGCAGCGACCACGCTGACTTCCTGGTGCTCTCGGCGTTTGCTGCGCCGGTCTTCGGGCTGGCTTGTAAAGACGATGTAGGTTGCTTGCTCGTCGGGGAATTCGTCGTGCACAGCTCCGACTGCGGGCCGAGCGGCCGGAGGCGGCGGAGCCGGAGACGGCGGGCCGGCAGGCGGAGGCGGCGTGAGCCCCTTGCCTTTGGAGATTCGGGTGAGCCAATGGCACTTCCGGGTTGTGTGGTTGGACGGCTTCGCGCCGCTGTGGAACTTGCATGGGGCGTCGAGAGTTTGCTCGTAGGAGAAGGCCGGCTACCAAGCCGGCCTGCCGCCCTTGGGCTTCTTGGGCGCGGGTCGCCCTTCAGGCGGCACGTCTTCAACTGTGGCCACCTGCCAACTGGCGGGAGGCGGCGCGGGGCCCTTGCGCTTGTGGTCATTCGAGTGTGGGCGTCGGCCGGAATCCCCTGCCGTCGTCTTGGGCGCCGGGTTGAGTACTTTTCCGGACGCATCTACCCGAAGCTCGGTCTTCATCGAGGAGTCGGCGGTGGCGTACTTGTCCGCTATGTCCAGAAGCTCGTCGAGGGTAGTCGGCTCGTCGCAGAGGAGCTTGTGCTTGAGGAGGGTGCCTTCTCGACATCCGGCTGTGAAGTATTCTATGGCTTGCACCTCGTGCACCCCTTCGCAAGAGTTGCGGAGCTCAGCCCAACGCGTGAGGTAGTCGCGAGTGGACTCGGCGGGGCCTTGTACGCACAAGGAGAGCTGTCTGGGCTTGGGAGCCCGCTTGTAGGTGCTGGTGAAGTTGCGGATGAAAGCTTCGGTGAAATCTAGCCAGCTGTTGATGCTGCGCGGCTTGAGGCTGTTGAGCCAGGTCCGCGACGTGCCTTGCAGCATGAGGGGCACGTACTTCACGGCAACGCGCCGGTTGCCGTTGGCTATGCTAACCGCCGTGGAGTAGTCGATCAACCAATCTTCCGGCTTCACGGAGCCGTTGTACTTGGGTGTGTCTCTTGGGAGCGAGAACCCTTTGGGGAAGGGCTCGTCACGGATGCGGGGGCCGAAGCAAGGCGGACCGACATCGTCTTCTTCTTCCAGCGCCAGGGATCGCGCCAGGCGGTCGATCCGATGGCGGGCGTCGTTCTCGCCGACTCCTTCGCGGCGACCTAGTCGGCCGCTGAGAGTCGGGTGCACCACTGGCGGCGGGGTGGGATATCTCTCTCCACGGGATCAAGGCGGAGGCGGGTTGCCCCGCCATTCCGTGGCTCGGGGATGGCCGTCTGCGTCTCGCTCGATGGAGATTCGGGTTTGGCTTCGGCTGGCAGCCGACTCTTTCTCGCGTCGCGCGCGGTCTCTGCCAGTCGCCGTCCGGGACGTCGCGCCGTGATCTCGGCGCGGGGGAGGGCTTTCCGCGTGGGCGTCGGCTTCGTGCCGCTGCGCGGCTGCATCGATCAGCTGCTGGATGCGTCGGGCCATGTGGGGAAGTTCTTCGGCCCCCAGTCCGTCCAGCTCGTCTACGGCCGCCTGGGCGGCGTGCAGGTTCTCGAGTGGAGTGGCGTAGACTGGGCGGTCGACTCCCAGCGTGTCGGCGATGACGGCGCCACGTTGCTTGACAATGCCGGCCCGGCTTGGCCCGCCCGGGGCCGGCATGCCGAAGGCGGCGCGGTCAGCTTCGCGCTGGTAGGCCTCAGTGAGGCGTCTCACGGAAGCCAGCCTCCGGCCCTCTGCGAGGAGGGCGAGGCGGCGCGCCTCCAGTGCTTCGTCGTCGGCATCAGCTGGGAGGGGGGTGGACAAGTCATGGGCCGCCGCGTGCGGGGCGTCGTGGGCGCTCTCGTCAGCAGCGCCGTCGTGGCCAATGACCATCACCTCAGTGGTGACAGCGTCGCAGCCACCGGCTCGGGGAAGCGGGTCGTTGTAGATCGCGACGTTGGTGGGGAAGGTGTCGAACGAGGCCGTGTCGGAGTCGACAGGCATTGGATCGGTGGAGGTTGCTCGCTGGAGACATGGAGCTGGCCGAGGAGGTTGGTGAGGTGGTCGGTGCCCGCATCGGAGGCGAGCTCGTCGGAGATGAGGGTCTTGTCGAGGAGATCAACGAGGCTGCTCGCTGCGCAGGCGTTGGTGACGCCTTGCAGCGCATTGTGGCAAGCGCCATCGGGTGTGCCGGGCTGGCTACGCTCACGGGGGAGGAAGAGGGTTCCCCTCCAGAATAGGTCTCCGTATGACGGTGCACCTGGCCCCACGGTGGCGGCGCCAAATGTCGGGTGGTAGGTGCGACATATGCCAGCGGGTGGCTTATCATTGTGGGAGCCAGTAAGACGTCGCCGGTGCCTGGAAACGGGATGAGGCGAAGGCATGCACGCCGGCGAATCTTACCCATCTTTGGGGCTCTCCGTGGAGGTAACACCCCTACTGCTGCTCTGCGGGGCCTCCGCATGATCACTAGATGGACAAGTAGCTACACAATGCTCCTTGAGCTGTTCGGTGGGAGGAGGAAGAAGGGCACGGCTAGCTTGCTTCTTCTCCTCGTGTGGTGTCTAAAACTAGTTGAGCGTCCAACCCACTGCATGGGTGCCTCGGGGGGTTTATATAGGCCTACCCCCCGGGGGTACAATGGTAATCTGACTGGGCGCGGGGCCCAGCCGTCTGTGACTGCGCTCGCCGGCTTCTGCGCCGGCTGCTGGGGCCCGCCGACTGGTGGGTCCTGCCGGCTGCCGGCCCCTTGGTCGACAGGCAGGCCCCACTGTCCAGGACCTGGTTGGCGGCTGGTTACTGTTGCTCCATCTTGGTGACGTGGGCTTCGTCGTGGTAGGCGTGGCTATAGTGCCGCCGCCCGGCGGGCGATCGTTGTAGCCTCACCGTGTCTTGTCTCCTTAATGGGGCATCTCCTTCGAGGGAGGCGGCAAGCCAGCTGTGGGGAGCCGGCTCCGTCTTGGGCCGACTAGGGGAGGCATGGCCGCCTTCGGGTGTCTCTCTGCCCGAAGGGGCCCACCGCCCAGGGGCCGTACTAATAGCCCATCGTGGATGACATCAGGGGCAACGTGGCAACAGTGTCGCGCCGGACGGGTCAAGGCCACCCGTACGGCGCACTGTGCCAGGCGTGCTCTGGGATTCGGGGGTGGCTGGCCTCACTATAGCCACGCCCCGTCGCACTGCCGTTAGGTGGGTGCAAACTTTGAGGGTACGGTCTTGACCGTTTTGTGGGAGCCGGCTTCTTGGAGTCGGCCTCCTCACGGCCGGCTTCTCGAAGTCGGCCCTCCCATGGCTTTCTTCATGAGGGCTAAAGTCGGACCGCCTTCCGAAAGCCGGTCTGGGTGGCAGCCAGCAAGGGGAAGGCGGCTCCATGTCTTGGATTCTTGAGAGCCGGACGGGCTCGTAATTTTTTCAGAAGGGCCAGGGGAAGCCGGTTAGGCTACCCATGGCTATTTACTCCGACAATTGATATGATCATCATCGCACACTCCCTATACTTTCGGGATTAGTGTTAAACCTAAATAAATGTTATTTTTGGCGTTTGCATTGATCATGAATATGATTTGATCATGTTTATTGCAATACGGTTATTCATTTAAAATCAGAGAATAATTGTTGTTTGTTTACATGAATAAAACCTTCGATGGTCATACACCCAATGAAAATAGTTTGTTGGATCTCGATCATAGTGATACACGTATTCATAATATTGATGCCAAAAGATGCAAAGTTGATAATGATAGTGCAACTTATTTGTGGCACTGCCGTTTAGGTCATATCGGCGTAAAGCGCCTGAAGAAAATCCATGGTGATGGGCTTTTGGAATCACTTGATTATGAATCAGTTGATGCTTGCGAACCATGCCTCATGGGCAAGATGACTAAGACTCCGTTTTCCAGAACAATGGAGCGAGCAACATACTTGTTGGAAATAATACATACTGATGCATGCAGTCCGATGAGTGTTGAGGCCCGTGGCAGGTATCGTTATTTCCTCACCTTCACACATGATTTGAGAAGATATGGGTATATCTACTTAATGAAGCACAAATCTGAAACATTTGAAAAGTTCAAAGAATTTCAGAGTGAAGTGGAGAATCATCGTAACAAGAAAATAAAAGTTTCTATGATATGATCGCAGAGGTAAAATATTTGAGTTACGAGTTTGGCCTTCAGTTAAAACAATGTGAAATAATTTCACTACTCACGCCACCTGGAACACCATAGTGTAATGGTGTGTCCGAACGTCGTAACCGTACTTTATTAGATATGGTGAAATCTGTGATGTCTCTTACCGATCTACCACTATCATTTTGGGGCTATGCATTCGAGACAACTGCATTCACGTTAAATGGGGCACCATCTAAATCCGTTGAGACGACACTATATGAACTGTGGTTTGGCAAGAAACCAAAGTTGTTGTTTCTTAAAGTTTGGGGTTGCGATGCTTATGTGAAAAAGTTTCATCCTGATAAGCTCAAACCCAAATCGGAGAAATATGTCTTCATGGGATACCTAAAGGAGACTGTTGGGTACACCTTCTAATCACAGATCCAAAGGCAAAAATTCGTTGCTAAGAATGGATCCTTTCTAGAGAAGGAGTTTCTCTCGAAAGAAGTGAGTGGGAGGAAAGTACAACTTGATGAGGTAATTGTACCTTCTCCCTTATTGGAAAGTAGTTCATCACAGAAACCGGTTTCTGTGACACCTACACCAATTAGTGAGGAAGCTAATGATGACGATCATGAAACTTCAGATCAAGTTACTACCGAACCTCGTAGGTCAACCAGAGTAAGATCCGCACCAGAGTGGTACAGTAATCCTGTTCTGGAGGTCATGTTACTAGACCATGACGAACCTACGAACTATGAGGAAGCGATGATGAGCTCAGATTCCGCAAAATGGCTTGAGGCCATGAAATCTGAGATGGGATCCATGTATGAGAACAAAGTGTGGACTTTGGATGACTTGCCCGATGATTGGCAAGTCATAGAAAATAAATGGATCTTCAAGAGGAAGATGAACGCTGATAGTAGTGTTACTATGTACAAAGCTAGACTTGTCGAAAAAGGTTTTGACAAAGTTCAAGGTGTTGACTACGATGAGATTTTCTCACTCGTAGCGATGCTTAGGTCTGTCCGAATCATGTTAGCAAATTGCCACATTTTATGAAATCTGGCAAATGGATGTCAAAACTACATTCCTAAATGGATTTCTGGAAGAAGAGTTGTATATGATACAACCAGAAGGTTTTGTCGATCCAAAGGGAGCTAACAAAGTGTGCAAGCTCTAGCGATCCATTTATGGGCTGGTGCAAGCCTCTCGGAGTTGGAATAAACATTTTGATAGTGTGATCAAAACATATAGTTTTATACAGACTTGTGGTGAAGCCTGTATTTACAAGAAAGTGAGTGGGAGCACTACAACATTTCTGATAAACATATGTGAATGACATATTATTGATCGGAAATAATGTAAAATTTTCTGGAAAGCATAAAGGAGTATTTGAAAGGAGTTTTTCAAATAAAGACCTCGGTGAAGCTGCTTACATATTGAGCATCAAGATCTATGGAGATAGATCAAGACACTTGATAAGTTTTTTCAATGAGTACATACCTTGACAAGATTTTGAAGTAGTTCAAAATGGAACAGTCAAAGAAAGAGTTCTTGCCTGTGTTACAAGGTGTGAAATTGAGTAAGACTCAAAGCCCGACCACGACAGAAGATAGAAAGAGAATAAAAGTCATTCCCTATGCCTCCGCCATAGGTTCTATAAAGTATGCCATGCTGTGTACCAGATCTATTGTATACCCTACACCAAGTTTAGCAAGGGAGTACAATAGTGATCTAGGAGTAGATCACTAGACAACGATCAAAATTATCCTTAGTGGAATAAGGATATATTTCTCGATTATGGAGGTGACAAAAGGTTCGTCGTAAAGGGTTACATCGATGCAAGTTTTGACACCGATCTAGATGACTCTAAGTCTCAATCTAGATACATATTGAAAGTGGGAGCAATTAGCTAGAGTAGCTACGTGCAGAGCATTGTTGACATAGAAATTTGCAAAATACATACGGATCTGAATGTGGCAGACCCATTGACTAAACTTCTCTCACAAGCAAAACATGATCACACCTTAGTACTCTTTGGGTGTTAATCACATAGCGATGTGAACTAGATTATTGACTCTAGTAAACCCTTTGGGTGTTGGTCACATGACGATGTGAACTATGGGTGTTAATCACATGGTGATGTGAATTATTGGTGTTAAATCACATGGCGATGTGAACTAGATTATTGACTCTAGTGCAAGTGGGAGACTGAAGGAAATATGCCCAAGAGGCAATAATAAAGTTATTATATATTTCTTCATATCATGATAAATGTTTATTATTCATGCTAGAATTGTATGAACCGGAAACATAATACTTGTGTGAATACATAGACAAACAGAGTGTCACTAGTATGCCTCTACTTGACTAGATCGTTGATCAAAGATGGTTATGTTTCCTAGCCATAGACATGAGTTGTCATTTGATTAACGGGATCACATCATTAGGAGAATGATGTGATTGACTTGACCCATTCTGTTAGCTTAGCACTTGATTGTTTAGTATTCTGCTATTGCTTTCTTCATGACTTATACATGTTCCTATGACTACGAGATTATGCAACTCCCGTTTACCGGAGGAACACTTTGTGTGCTAGCAAATGTCACAACGTAACTGGGTGATTATAAAGGTGCTCTATAGGTGTCTCCAAAGGTACTTGTTGGGTTGGCGTATTTCGAGATTAGGATTTGTCACTCTGATTGTCGGAGAGGTATCTCTGGGCCCACTCGGTAAAGCACATCACTATAAGCCTTGCAAGCATTGTAACTAATGAGTTAGTTGCAGGATGATGTTTTACGGAACGAGTAAAGGTCTTGACGGTAACGAGATTAAACTAGGTATTGAGATACCGACGATCGAATCTCGGGCAAGTAACATACCGATGACAAAGGGAACAACGTATGTTGTTATGCGGTTTGACCAATAAAGATCTTCGTAGAATATGTAGGAGCCAATATGAGCATCCAGGTTCCGCTATTGGTTATTGACCGGAGACATGTCTCGGTCATGTCTACATAGTTCTCGAACCCGTAGGGTCCGCACTCTTAAAGTTAGGTGACGATCGGTATTATGAGTTTATGTGTTTTGATGCACCGAAGGTAGTTCGGAGTCCCGCATGATATCGGGGACATGACGAGGAGTTTCGAAATGGTCAAGATGTAAAGATCGATATATTGGACGAATATATTCGGACATCGGAAAGGTTCCGAGTGATTCGGGTATTTTTCGGAGTACTGGGGAGATACGGGAATACAGGAAAAGAAGTATTGGGCCTCATGGGCCAAGTGGTGGAAGAGAGGAGGTAGGGCAAGGCAGGGCGCCCCCCCCTAGCCCAAACCGAATTGGACTAGGGGGCCGGCCCCCCTTTCCTTTCTCTCCTCCCTCTCCTTCCTTCTTCCCTCCTTCCCTTTGGTGGACTCCTACTAGGACTTGGAGTCCTAGTAGGACTCCACACTTGGCGCACCCATAGGGGCCGGCCGGCCTCCCCTCCTCTCCTCCTTTATATACTGAGGCAAGGGGCAGCCCATAGATACACAAGTTTATCTATTGATCTATTCCAGCCATGTGCGGTGCCCCCCTCCACCATATTCCACCTCGGTCATATCGTAGCGGTGCTTAGGCGAAGCCCTGCGTCGGTCGCAACATCATCACCATCACCACGCCGTCGTGCTGACGGAACTCTCCCGTGAAGCTCTGCTGGTTCGGAGTTCGTGGGACGTCATCGAGCTGAACGTGTGCTGAACTCGGAGGTGTCGTACGTTCGGTACTTGGATCGGTCGGATCGTGAAGACGTATGACTACATCAACCGCGTTGTGCTAACGCTTCCGCTTTCGGTCTATGAGGGTACGTGGACGATACTCTCCCCTCTCGTTGCTATGCATCACCATGATCCTATGTGTGCGTAGGATTTTTTTTAAATTACTACGTTCCCCAACAGGTATAGTGGACTCATGTGGCGAAACTGGTTTAAAGGATTTTGGATGCACAAGTAGTGATCATACTTATTGCAAAACGAAGGCTAGCAAAAGATTGAGAAGCGACTAACCAAGAAACGAAAAGTCTCATAAGCAAGCATTAAGCATATGTAACACTGCATAATGCACCACAAGAGGATGTAATTTCATTGCATAACTATTGACTTTCATGCTTGCATAGGGAATCACAAACCTTAACACCAATATTCTTACTAAAGCATAATTACTCATCGACATGACTCACATATCACATCATCATATCTCAAAACTATTACAAGGAATCAAGTTTATTTTGTCCAGTGATCTTCATGAAAGTTTTTATCATATCCTTCTTGGATATCTATCACTTTGGGACTAATTTCATATGTTGCTTTTAATAATCTCAAACAAATATAAGTGAAGATCATGAGCATAATATTTCTTTCTCTCAAAATAATTTAACTGAAGCAAGATAGAATTTCTTAAAAAATTACTAACTCTCAAGTAAATATAAGTGAAGTATGAGAGCATTTCTTCAAAAATACTAAAGCACACCATGCTCAAAAAGATATAAGTGAAGCACTAGAGCAATTCCATAGCTCATAAAGATTTAAGTGAAGCATAGAGAGCAATTCTAACAAGCCATGGCATAATTTTGGCTCTCTCAAATAGGTGTGTCCAGCAAGGATTCATGACTTAAAACAAAAAAATCAAAACAAGCAAAGACTCATATCATACAAAATGCTTCAAACAAAACTCATAGTATGAGACGAATAAAAATATAGCTTCGAGTAAAATACCGATGGTCGTTAGAAGAAAAAGGGGATGCCACTAGGGCATCCCCAAACTTAGTTGCTTGCTTCCCTTTGGATAATAGCTTGGGATGCCATGGGCATCCCCAATCTTAGGCTCTTCTTACTCCTTATTCCTTCATCCATCATAACATCACCCAAAACTTGAAAACTTCAATCTCAGAAAACTCAACAAAACCTTCGTGAGATCCGTTAGTATAAGAAAACAAATCACTACTATTAGTACTGTTGCAAACCCACTCATATTTTATTCTTGCATTATATCTACTGTATTCCAACTTTTCTATGACAAAAAACTCTTCAAAGAAAACCATAGAATCATCAAAACAAGCACACAACGCAAAGAAAATACAATCTGTCAAAAACAGAACAGTTTGTAGCAATCTAGATATTTCGATAATTCTGTAACTTCAAAAATTCTGAACAATTAGGACCACATGAATAATTTGTATATTAATCTTCTGCAAAAAGAATTGGTATTTTATCATGCTCCTGTTAAAAATGAGAATTATTTCCGTGAGCGCAAAAGTTTATGTTTTCAGCAAGATCAAATCAATTATCACCCAAAATATCCTAAAGGCTTTGCTTGGCACAAACAGTAATTAAAACAAAAAAACACAATCATAACAGTAGCATAATTGTGCAAACACTCAAGAACAGAAAGCAAAAGGCAAAAATAAATTTTATTCATTGGGTTGCCTCCCAACAAGCGCTATCGCTTTATGCCCCTAGCTAGGCATAATGCAAGGATCTAAGTTTTGCCATCTTTGTTTCTAGATCCATAAGATGCCCTCATGATTGATTCATATGGTGGCCTAATTATTGTTCTAGGGAAGTGTTCCATACCCTTCCTTAGTGGAGATTGAAATTTAATATTGCCGTATTTCATATCAACTACGGCATCAATAGTACGTGAAAACAGCCTACCAAGAATAATTGAACAAGATGGATTGCAATCAATATCAAGAACAATAAAATCTATGGGCACATAATTCCTATTTGCAAGAATAAAAACATCCTTAATTCTTCCCATAGGTTTTTTAATAGTAGAATCCGCCAAGTGCAAATTTAAAGAACACTCTTCAATATCGGTAAGACCAAGCACATCACATAAAGATTTCAGAATTGTAGAAACACTAGCACCCAAGTCATAAAGCAAAACACTCGTAATTTTTAATCTCGACCTTGATAGTAGATTCCCACTCATCATGAAATTTTCTAGGAATTGAAACTTCTAATTCCAATTTTTCTTCCAAAGCTTTCATCATAGCATCAATAATATGTTTAGTAAAAGCTTTATTCTGTTCATAAGCATGGGGTGAATTTATCATGGATTGCAACAAATAAATGCAATCAATCAAAGAGCAGCTATCTGATACGTCTCCAACGTATCTATAATTTTTTATTGTTCCATTTTATTATATTATCTGGTTTCGATGTTTAATGGGCTTTAATATGCACTTTTATATTATTTTTGGGACTAACCTATTAACCGGAGGCCCAGTGCCAGTTTCTGTTTTTTTGCCTATTTTAGTGTTTCACAGAAAAGGAATATCAAACGGAACGAAACCTTTGCGAGGATCTTTCTTGGAACAAATGCAAACCAGGAGACTTGGAGTAGACATCTGGAACTCCGCGAAGCTTCCATGTGGCAAGGGGCGCGCCCAGGGGGTAGGCGCGCCCCCACCCTCGTGGGCCCCACGAAGCTCCACCGACGTACTTCTTTCTCCTATATATACTCTTATACCCTAAAAACATCACGGGAGCCACGAAACCACTTTTCCACCGCCGCAACCTTCTGGACCCGTGAGATCCCATCTGGGGCCTTTTCCGGCGATCTGCCGGAGGGGGATTCGATCATGGAGGGCTTCTAATCAACACCATAGCCTCTCCGATGATGTGTGAGTATTTTACCACAGACCTTCGGGTCCATAGTTATTAGCTAGATGGTTTCTTCACTCTCTTTGGTTCTCAATACAAAGTTCTCCTCGATGTTCTTGGAGATCTATTCAATGTAACACTTTTTGTGGTGTGTTTGCCGAGATCCGATGAATTGTGGATTTATGATCAAGTATATCTATGAACAATATTTGGTTCTTCTCTGAATTCTTATATGCATGATTTGATATCTTTACAAGTCTCTTCGAATTATCGGTTTAGTTTGGCCCACTAGATTGATCTTTCTTGCAATGGGAGAAGTGCTTAGCTTTGGGCTCAATCTTGCGGTGTCCTTTCCCAGTGACAGTAGGGGCAGCAAGGCACGTATTGTATTGTTACCATTGAGGATAAAAAGATGGGGTTTATATCATATTGCTTGAGTTTATCCCTCTACATCATGTCATCTTGCCTAAAGCATTACTCTGTTCTTATGAACTTAATACTCTAGATGCATGCTGGATAGCGGTCGATGTGTGGAGTAATAGTAGTAGATGCAGAATCATTTCGGCCTACTTAACACAGACGTGATGCCTATATATCATAATCATTGCCTAGATATTCTCATAACTATGCGCTCTTCTATCAATTGCTCGGCAGTAATTTGTTCACCCACCGTAATACTTGCTATCATGAGAGAAGCCACTAGTGAAACCTATGGCCCCCGGGTCTCTTACTTATTATATTGCATCTCTTTTATTATCGCATCTCGCTTATGTTGGGGAACGTTGCAGAAAACAAAAAAATTTCCTATGTTTCACCAAGATCAATCTATGGAGTCAACTAGCAACGAGAGGAGAGTGCATCTACATACCCTTGTAGATCGCGAGCGGAAGCGTTCAAGAGAACGGGGATGATGGAGTCGTACTCGCCGTGATCCAAATCACCGATGACCAAGTGCCGAACAGACGGCACCTCCGCGTTCAACACACGTACGGAGCGGATGACGTCTCCTCCTTCTTGATACAGCAAGGGGGAATGAGAGGTTGATGAAGATCCAGCAGCACGACGGCGTGGTGGTGGATGCAGTAGTGATCGCACCAGGGCTTCGCCAAGCTTCTGCGAGAGGGAGAGGTGTAGCAGGGGAGAGGGAGGCGCCAAGGCTTGAGGTGTTGCTGCCCTCCGCCCCCCTCCTTTATATAGGCCCCCTAGGGGGGTGCGCCGGCCCTAGGAGATGGGATCTCCTAGGGGGGGCGGCGGCCAAGGGGGTGGAGTACCCCCCAAGGCAAGTGGAGGCGCCCCCTCCCCTAGGGTTCCCAACCCTAGGCTCATGGGGGGCCCAAGGGGGGGGGGCGCACCAGCCCACTATGGGCTGGTTCCCCTCCCCACTTCAGCCCATGGGGCCCTCCGGGATGGGTGGCCCCACCCGGTGGACCCCCGGGACCCATCCAGTGGTCCCGGTACAATACCGGTGACCCCGAAACTTTCCCGATGGCCGAAACTACACTTCCTATATATAATTCTTCACCTCGGACAATTCCGGAACTCCTCGTGACGTCCAGGATCTCATCCGGGACTCCGAACAACTTTCGGATTACTGCATACTCATATCTATACAACCCTAGCGTCACCGAACCTTAAGTGTGTAGACCCTACGGGTTCGGGAGACAAGCAGACATGACCGAGATGACTCTCTGGTCAATAACCAACAGCGGGATCTGGATACCCATGTTGGCTCCCACATGCTCCTCGATGATCTCATCGGATGAACCACGATGTCGAGGACCTAATTAATCCCGTACTCAATTCCCTTTGTCAATCGGTATGTTACTTGCCCGAGACCCGATCGTCGGTATCCCAATACCTTGTTCAGTCTCGTTACCGGCAAGTTACTTTACTCGTACCATAATGCATGATCCTGTGATCAACCACTTGATCACATTGAGCTCATTATGATGATGCATTACCGAGTGGGCCCAGAGATACCTCTCCGTCATACGGAGTGACAAATCCCAGTCTCGATTCGTGCCAACCCAACAGACACTTTCGGAGATACCTGTAATGTACCTTTATAGTCACCCAGTTACGTTGTGACGTTTGGCACACCCAAGGTACTCCTACGGTATCCGGGAGTTGCACAATCTCATGGTCTAAGGAAATGATACTTGACATCCAGAAAAGCTAAAGCAAACGAACTACACGATCTTTGTGCTATGCTTAGGTTTGGGTCTTGTCCATCACATCATTCTCCTAATGATGTGATCCCGTTATCAATGACATCCCCATGTCCATAGCCAGGAAACCATGACTATCTGTTGATCAACGAGCTAGTCAATTAGAGGCTCACTAGGGACACATTGTGGTCTATGTATTCACACATGTATTACGATTTCCGGATAATACAATTATAGAATGAATAATAGACAATTATCATGAACAAGGAAATATAATAATCATTTTATTATTGCCTCTAGGGCATATTTCCAACAGTCTCCCACTTGCACTAGAGTCAATCATCTAGTTACATTGTGATGAATCGAACACCCATGGAATTCTGGTGTTGATCATGTTTTGCTCTAGGGAGAGGTTTAGTCAACGGATCTGCTACATTCAGGTCCGTATGTACTTTACAAATCTCTATGTCTCCATTTTGAACACTTTCATGAATGGAGTTGAAGCGACGCTTGATATGCCTGGTCTTCCTGTGAAACCTGGGCTCCTTGGCAAGGGCAATAGCTCCAGTGTTGTCACAGAAGAGAGTCATCGGGCCCGACGCATTGGGTATGACTCCTAGGTCGGTAATGAACTCCTTCATCCAGACTGCTTCATGTGCTGCCTCCGAGGCTGCCATGTACTCCGCTTCACATGTAGATCCCGCCACAACGCTTTGCTTGCAACTGCACCATCTTACTGCCCCACCACTCAAAATATACACGTATCCGGTTTGTGACTTAGAGTCATCCAGATCTGTGTCGAAGCTAGCATCGATGTAACCCTTTACGACGAGCTCTTCGTCACCTCCATAAACGAGAAACATTTCCTTAGTCCTTTTCAGGTACTTCAGGATATTTTTGACCGCTGTCCAGTGTTCCATGCCGGGATTACTTTGTTACCTTCCTACCAAACTCACGGCAAGGTTTACATCAGGTCTGGTACACAGCATAGCATACATGATAGACCCTATGGCCGAGGCATAGGGGACGACACTCATCTTTTCTCTATCTTCTGCCGTGGTCGGGCATTGAGCCAAGCTCAATCTCGTGCCTTGCAATACAGGCAAGAACCCTTTCTTTGACTGATCCATTTTGAACTTCTTCAAAATCTTGTCAAGGTACGTACTCTGTGAAAGACCAATGAGGCGTCTCGATCTATCTCTATAGATCTTGATGCCTAATATATAAGCAGCTTCTCCAAGGTCCTTCATTGAAAAACACTTGTTCAAATAGGCCTTTATGCTTTCCAAGAATTCTATATCATTTCCCATCAACAGTATGTCATCCACATACAATATGAGAAATGCTACAGAGCTCCCACTCACTTTCTTGTAAATGCAGGCTTCTCCATAAGTCTGCATAAACCCAAACGCTTTGATCATTTCATCAAAGCGAATGTTCCAACTCCGAGATGCTTGCACCAGCCCATAAATCGAGCGTTGGAGCTTGCACACCTTGTCAGCATTCTTAGGATCGACAAAACCTTCCGGCTGCATCATATACAATTCCTCCTTAAGAAAACCATTAAGGAATGCCGTTTTGATGTCCATTTGCCATATCTAATAATCATAGAATGCGGCAATTGCTAACATGATTCGGACGGACTTCAGCTTCGCTACGGGTGAGAAAGTCTCATCGTAGTCAACCCCTTGAACTTTTCGATAACCCTTAGCGACAAGCCGAGCTTTATAGATGGTCACATTACCATCCGCGTCTGTCTTCTTCTTAAAGATCCATTTATTTTTTATGGCTCGCCGATCAACGGGCAAGTCAGTCAAAGTCCATACTTCGTTTTCATACATGGATCCTATCTCGGATTTCATGGCTTCTAGCCATTTGTCGGAATCCGGGCCCGCCATCGCTTCTTCATAGTTTGAAGGTTCACCATTGTCTAACAACATGATTTCCAAGACAGGGTTGCTGTACCACTCTGGTGCGGAACGTGTCCTTGTGGACCTACGAAGTTCAGTAGCAACTTGATCTGAAGTTTCATGATCATCATCAACTTCCTCTCTAGTCGGTGCAGGCACCTCAGGAACATTTTCTTGAGCTGCGCCACCTACCGGTTCAAGAGGTAATACTTCATCAAGTTCTACCTTCCTCCCACTTATTTCTTTCGAGAGAAACTCCTTCTCTAGAAAGGACCCATTCTAGGCAACAAAGATCTTGCCTTCGGATCTGAGGTAGAAGGTATACCCAACAGTTTCTTTAGGGTATCCTATGAAGACGCATTTTTCCGACTTGGGTTCGAGCTTTTCAGGTTGAAGTTTCTTGACATAAGCATCGCATCCCCAAACTTTTAGAAACGACAGCTTAGGTTTCTTCCCAAACCATAATTCATACGGTGTCGTCTCAACGGATTTCGACGGAGCCCTATTTAAAGTGAATGCGGCAGTCTCTAAAGCATAGCCCCAAAATGATAGCGGTAAATCGGTAAGAGACATCATAGATCGCACAATATCTAATAGAGTGCGATTACGACGTTCGGACACACCATTACGTTGAGATGTTCCAGGCGGCGTGAGTTGTGAAACTATTCCACATTTTCTTAATTGTGTGCCAAATTCGTGACTCAAGTATTCTCCCCCACGATCTGATCGCAAGAACTTGATTTTCCTGTCACGTTGATTCTCAACCTCACTCTGAAATTCCTTGAACTTTTCAAAGGTCTCAGACTTGTGTTTCATTAAGTAGACATACCCATATCTACTCAAATCATCAGTAAGGGTGAGAACATAACGATTGCCACCGCGAGCCTCAACACTCATTGGACCGCACACATCAGTATGTATGATTTCCAATAAGTTGGTTGCTCGCTCCATTGTTCCTGAGAATGGAGTCTTGGTCATTTTACCCATGAGGCATGGTTCGCACATGTCAAATGATTCGTAATCAAGAGACTCTAAAAGTCCATCTGCATGGAGCTTCTTCATGCGTTTGACACATATGTGACCAAGGCGGCAGTGCCACAAGTATGTGGGACTATCATTATCAACCTTACATCTTTTGGTATTCACACTATGAATATGTGTAGCATTACGCTCGAGATTCATTAAGAATAAACCATTCACCATCGGAGCATGACCATAAAACATATCTCTCATATAAATAGAACAACCATTATTCTCGGATTTAAATGAGTAGCCATCTCATATTAAACGAGATCCTGATACAATGTTCATGCTCAAAGCTGGCACTAAATAACAATTATTGAGGTTTAAAACTAATCCCGTAGGCAAATGTAGAGGTAGCGTGCCGACGGCGATCACATCGACCTTGGAACCATTCCCGACGCGCATCGTCACCTCGTCCTTCGCCAATCTCCGCTTATTCCGCAGCTCCTGCTTTGAGTTACAAATGTGAGCAACCACACCGGTATCAAATACCCAGGAGCTACTACGAGTACTGGTAAGGTACACATCAATTACATGTATATCACATATACCTTTTGTGATGCCGGCCTTCTTGTCCGCTAAGTATTTGGGGCAGTTCCGCTTCCAGTGACCACTTCCCTTGCAATAAAAGCACTCAGTCTCGGGCTTGGGTCCATTATTTGGCTTCTTCCCGGCAGCTTGCTTACCGGGCGTGGCAACTCCCTTGCCGTCCTTCTTGAAGTTCTTCTTACCCTTGCCTTTCTTGAACTTAGTGGTTTTATTCACCATCAACACTTGATGTTCCTTTTTGACTTCTACCTCTGCTGATTTCAGCATTGCAAATACTTTAGGAATGGTCTTTTCCATCCCCTGCATATTGAAGTTCATCACAAAGCTCTTGTAGCTTGGTGGAAGCGACTGAAGGATTCTGTCAATGACCGCGTCATCCGGGAGATTAACTCCCAGCTGAGTCAAGCGGTTATGCAACCCAGACATTTTGAGTATGTGCTCACTGACAGAACTATTTTCCTCCATCTTACAGCTGAAGAACTTGTCGGAGACTTCATATATCTCGACCCGGGCATGAGCTTGGAAAACCATTTTCAGCTCTTCGAACATCTCATATGCTCCGTGTCGCTCAAAACGCTTTTGGAGCCCCGGTTCTAAGCTGTAAAGCATGCCGCACTGAATGAGGGAGTAATCATCAGCACGTGTTTGCCAAGCGTTCATAACGTCTTGGTTCTGTGGGACGGGTGCGTCACCTAGCGGTGCTTCTAGGACATAATCTTTCTTGGCAGCTATGAGGATGATCCTTAGGTTCCGGACCCAGTCCGTATAGTTGCTGCCATCGTCTTTCAGCTTGGTTTTCTCTAGGAACGCGTTGAAGTTGAGGACAACGTTGGCCATTTGATCTACAAGACATATTGTAAAGATTTTAGACTAAGTTCATGATAATTAAGTTCATCTAATCAAATTATTCAATGAACTCCCACTTAGATAGACATCCCTCTAGTCATCTAAGTATAACATGATCCGAGTTGACTAGGCCGTGTCCGATCATCACGTGAGACGGACTAGTCAACATCGATGAAGATCTTCATGTTGATCGTATCTTCTATACGACTCATGCTCGACCTTTTGGTCTTCTGTGTTCCGAGGCCATGTCTGTACATGCTAGGCTCGTCAAGTCAACCTAAGTGTATTGCGTGTGTAAATCTGTCTTACACCCGTTGTATGTGAACGTTGGAATCTATCACACCCGATCATCACGTGGTGCTTCGAAACAACGAACTGTCGCAACGGCGCACAGTTAGGGGGAACACTTTCTTGAAATTATTATGAGGGATCATCTTATTTACTACCATCGTTCTAAGTAAACAAGATGCAAAAACATGATAAACATCACATGCAATCAAATAATAGTGACATGATATGGCCAGTATCATATAGCTCCTTTGATCTCCATCTTGGGGCTCCATGATCATCTTGTCACCGGCATGCCACCATGATCTCCATCATCATGATCTCCATCATCGTGTCTTCTTGAAGTTGTCTCGTCATCTATTACTTCTACTACTAAGGCTAACGCTTTAGCAATAAAGTAAAGTAATTACATGACGTTTATGTTGACACGCAGGTCATAAATAAATAAAGACAACTCCTATGGCTCCTGCCGGTTGTCATACTCATCGACATGCAAGTCGTGATTCCTATTACATGAACATGATCAATCTCATACATCACATATATCATTCATCATTCATCACAACCTTTGGCCATATCACATCACAAAACACTTGCTGCAAAAACAAGTTAGACGTCCTCTAATTGTTGTTGCAAGTTTTTACGTGGCTGCTATAGGTTTCTAGCAAGAACGTTTCTTACCTACGCCAAAACCACAACGTGAATTGCCAATTTATATTTACCCTTCATAAGGGCCCTGTTCATCGAATCCGATCCGACTAAAGTGGGAGAGACAGACACCCGCCAGCCACCTTACGCAACTAGTGCATGTCAATCGATGGAACCGGTCTCACGTAAGCGTACGTGTAAGGTTGGTCCGAGCCACTTCATCCCACGATGCCACCGAATCAAGATAAGACTAGTAACGGCAAGCAAATTGACAATATCGATGCCCATAACTACTTTGTGTTCTACTCCTGCATAGTAACTATGCATAGACCTAGCTCATGATGCCACTGTTGGGGAACGTTGCAGAAAACAAAAAAAATTCCTACGTTTCACCAAGATCAATCTATGGAGTCAACTAGCAACGAGAGGAGAGTGCATCTACATACCCTTGTAGATCGCGAGCGGAAGCGTTCAAGAGAACGGGGATGATGGAGTCGTACTCGCCGTGATCCAAATCACCGATGACCAAGTGCCGAACGGATGGCACCTCCGCATTCAACACACGTACGGAGCAGATGACGTCTCCTCCTTCTTGATCCAGCAAGGGGGAAGGAGAGGTTGATGAAGATCCAGCAGCACGACGGCGTGGTGGTGGATGCAGCAGTGATCGCAGCAGGGCTTCGCCGAGCTTCTGCGAGAGGGAGAGGTGTAGCAGGGGAGAGGGAGGCGCCAAGGCTTGAGGTGTTTCTACCCTCCCTCCCCCCTCCTTTATATAGGCCCCCTAGGGGGGTGCGCCGGCCCTAGGAGATGGGATCTCCTAGGAGGGGGGGCGGCGGCCAAGGGGGTGGAGTACCCCCCCAAGGCAAGTGGAGGCGCCCCCTCCCCTAGGGTTCCCAACCCTAGGCGCATGGGGGGCCCAAGGGGGGGGCGCACCAGCCCACTATGGGCTGGTTCCCCTCCCCACTTCAGCCCATGGGGCCCTCCGGGATGGGTGGACCCCCGGGACCCATCCGGTGGTCCCGGTACAATACCGGTGACCCCGAAACTTTCCCGATGGCCGAAACTACACTTCCTATATATAATTCTTCACCTCCGGACAATTCCGGAACTCCTCGTGACGTCCAGGATCTCATCCGGGACTCCGAACAACTTTCGGATTACTGCATACTCATATCTATACAACCCTAGCATCACCGAACCTTAAGTGTGTAGACCCTACGGGTTCGGGAGACAAGCAGACATGACCAAGACGACTCTCTGGTCAATAACCAACAGCGGGATCTGGATACCCATGTTGGCTCCCACATGCTCCTCGATGATCTCATCGGATGAACCATGATGTCGAGGACCTAATTAATCCCGTACTCAATTCCCTTTGTCAATCGGTACGTTACTTGCCCGAGACCCGATCGTCGGTATCCCAATACCTTGTTCAATCTCGTTACCGGCAAGTTACTTTACTCGTGCCGTAATGCATGATCCTGTGATCAACCACTTGATCACATTGAGCTCATTATGATGATGCATTACCGAGTGGGCCCAGAGATACCTCTCCGTCATACGAAGTGACAAATCCCAGTCTCGATTCGTGCCAACCCAACAGACACTTTCGGAGATACCTGTAATGTACCTTTATAGTCACCCAGTTAAGTTGTGACGTTTGGCACACCCAAGGTACTCCTACGGTATCCGGGAGTTGCACAATCTCATGGTCTAAGGAAATGACACTTGACATCCAGAAAAGCTACAGCAAACGAACTACACGATCTTTGTGCTATGCTTAGGTTTGGGTCTTGTCCATCACATCATTCTCCTAATGATGTGATCCCGTTATCAATGACATCCCCATGTCCATAGCCAGGAAACCATGACTATTTGTTGATCAACGAGCTAGTCAACTAGAGGCTCACTAGGGACACATTGTGGTCTATGTATTCACACATGTATTACGATTTCCGGATAATACAATTATAGCATGAATAATAGACAATTATCATGAACAAGGAAATATAATAATCATTTTATTATTGCCTCTAGGGCATATTTCCAACAGTTTACTATTTTTCAATCTTTATTTTCCAATCTATACAACAAAAATACCAAAAATATTTATCTTATTATCTTTATTAGATCTCACTTTCATAAGTGACCATGAAGGGATTGACAATCCCTTTATTGCGTTGGTTGCGACGTTGTTGATTGTTTGTGCAGGTACTAGGTGACTTGCGTGTTATCTCCTACTGGATTGATACCTTGGTTCTCAAAAACCGAGGGAAATACTTACGCTACTTTGCTGCATCACCCTTTTCCTCTTCAAGGGAAAACCAACGCATGCTCAAGAGGTAGCAAGAAGGTTTTCTGGCGCCGTTGCCAGGGAGATCTACGCTCAAGTCAAGACATACCAAGTACCCATCACAAACTCTTCTCCCTCGCATTACATTATTTTCCATTTGCCTCTCGTTTTCCTCTCCCCCACTTCACCTTTGCCATTGTATTCGCCCTTTTTCCATTCGTCTCTTTCCGCTTGCCTCTTGTGTGTTCGTTCTTAGTACGGTTTGTTGCCATCATGTCTGAAACCGGGGAGGTTATCATTGAAAAGGATAGTAGTAACGATGGGGGAAACGTTGATGCTTTTGATTATCCTCATGAAGAACCTACTATTTTACACACTAAAAAGTTTCGGATTGGTAGTGGTAATATTATTGGAAAAGGAGTTATTCAAGATTTCTTTACTTGCGCCGGTGCTTTGCCCACTATGAGCGGGTCTATTCTTCATAAAACTAGTAGTCTTGTGGATTCTATATCTTTTCTCGTGGTTGAACTTGAAAGACAATTTATCCACATGCATCCTTGCATACAGAGGATTTTTCTAGAATTTTATAATATTGAGCATTCTTCTATTAAGCGAGCAGCTACCATCTTTTTAGCTCATTAGTTTAGATTTATAATAAAAGAGGCCAATGCAATTTTTGTGCATTATAGGGTGAATGCCGGCTGTCCTCCCATAGAAGCAATCCTTTTTTATAAAGAAGACATAATGCGCTTACGATCTTTAGATCATGTTGCTTTTAATGAAAACCTTAGAAAAAAGGTTCCTATCGATGTTCTAGTTGACAGGATTTCTGAACTTAATGATAATTTTGCTATCCAGAACAATGGGTTAGGTTTTTCCCTTGAACAAAGGCTCATGACTTTTTGCCAAAAGAATGCTTATAATGATGAATTGGTTGTGCAATGTGAGGGGCCAAAGGAGGAACCAATACCTCCTGAGCTTGATCTTGGGGACTTTTGTCCCATTAAATTTGGCCCTTTTGATTACTTTTGCTTGCCACAAAGAAAACTTGCTGCTGAACATAGGGAGTATGAGATGATTTTTCGTGATTTTCCTTATCATTATCATGGCAATACCTAGATCTATTCTTGCCTTTATGCCTAGCTAGGGGCGTTAAACGATAGCGCTTGTTGGGAGGCAACCCAATTTTATTTTTGTTCTTTAATTTTTGTTCCTGTTTAGTAATAAATAATTTATCTAGCCTCTGTTATAATTGTGTTTTTATGTTTTAATTAGTGTTGGTGCCAAGTAAAGCCTTTAGGATCTTCTTGGGTGATTGTTGTTTGATCTTGCTGAAAAAAACCGAAAGTATGCGCTCACGAGAATAATTTTCATTTTTTACCAGAGAGCAATAAAATACCAATTACAACTGCAGTAGATCAATATACAAATTATTTAGGTCATCCTAATTTTTCAGAATTTTTGGAGTTACAGAAGTATTCGAAACCTCTAGATTTCTACAGACTGTTCAGTTTTGACAGATTCTGTTTTTCGCGTGTTGTTTGCTTATTTTGATGAAACTATGGCTAGTATATGGGGTATGAACCATAGAGAAGTTGGAATACAGTAGGTTTAACACCAATATAAATAAAGAATGAGTTAATTACAGTACATTAAAGTGGTGGTTTGCTTTCTTATACTAACGGAGCTCATGAGATTTTCTGTTGAGTTTTGTGTTGTGAAGTTTTCAAGTTTTTGGGTAAAGATTTGATGGATTTTGGAACAAGGAGTGGCAAGATCCTAAGCTTGGGGATGCCCATGTCACCCCAAGGTAAAATTCAAGGACAACCAAAATCCTAATCTTGGGGATGCCCCGGAAGGCATCCCCTCTTTCGTCTTCATCTATCGGTAACTTTACTTGAGGCTATATTTTTATTCACCACATGATATGTGTTTTGCTTGGAGCGTCTTGTATGATTTGAGTCTTTGATTTTTAGTTTACCACAATCATGCTTGCTGTACACACCCTTTGGGAGAGACACACATGAATCAGAATTTATTAGAATACTCTATGTGCTTCACTTATATCTTTTGAGCTAGATAATTTTGCTCCAGTGCTTCACTTATATCTTTTTATAACACGGTGGTGGTTTTATTTTATAGAAATT
Source organism: Triticum urartu (assembly GCF_003073215.2). Taxonomy (NCBI): domain Eukaryota; kingdom Viridiplantae; phylum Streptophyta; class Magnoliopsida; order Poales; family Poaceae; genus Triticum; species Triticum urartu. The sequence continues at coordinate 539,358,635 of NC_053023.1, forward strand.
ATTGATCTCTCATGCCTCACTTATATTATTTCGAGAGTCTTTTAGAACAGCATGGTAATTTGCTTTGGTCATGAAATTAGTCCTAATATGACGGGCATCCAAGATGGGTATAATGAAAACTTTCATATAGAGTGCATTGAATAGTTTAATACTTGATAATTGTTTTGAGATATAAAGGTGGTGATATTAGAGTCGTGCTAGTTGAGTAATTGTGAAATTGAGAAATACTTGTGTTAAGGTTGGCAAGTCCCGTAGCATGCACGTATGGTAACCATTGTGTGATAAATTTGAAGCATGAGGTGTTCTTTGAGTGCCTTCCTTATGAGTGGCGGTCGGGGACGAGCGATGATCTTTTCCTACCAATTTATCCCTCTAGGAGCATGCGCGTAGTGCTTAGTTTTGATGACTTATAGATTTTTGCAATAAGTATGTGAGTTCTTTATGACTAATGTTGAGTTCATGGATTATACACACTCCCGCCCTTCCACCATTGCTAGCCTCTCTTGTGTCGCGCAACTTTCGCCGGTACCATAAACCCACCATTTACCTTCCTCAAAACATCCACCCTACCTACATATTATGGCATTTCCATAGACATTCTGAGATATATTGCCATGCAACTTTCCACCGTTCCGTTTATTATGACATGCTTCATCATAGTCATATTGCTTTGCATGATCAAGTAGTTGACATCGTATTTGTGGCATGGCCACCATTCATAATTTTTTATACATGTCACTCTTGATTCATTGCACATCCCGGTACACCGCCGAAGGCATTCACATAGAGTCATATTTTGTTCTAGGTATTGAGTTGTAATTCTTGAGTTGTAAGTAAATAAAAGTGTGATGATCTTCATTATTAGAGCATTGTCCCATGTGAGGAAAGGATGATGAAGACTATGATTTCCCCACAAGTCAGGATGAGACTTCGGAAAAAAAGAAAAAAAGAGAAAAAAGAGGCCATAAAAAAGGAACAAGGCCCAAACAAAAAAAAGAAAAAAAATCATAAATGAGAGAAAAAGAGATAAGGGGCAATGTTACTATCCTTTTTCCACACTTGTGATTCAAAGTAGCACCATGATCTACATGATAGAGAGTCTCTTATGTTGTCACTTTCATATACTAGTGGGAAGTTTTCATTATAGAACTTGTCTTGTATATTCCAATGATGGGCTTCCTCAAATTGCCCTAGGTATTCGTGAGCAAGCAAGTTGGATGCACACCCACTTAGTTTCTTTTTGTTGAGCTTTCATACACTTATAGCTCTAGTGCACCCATTGCATGGCAATCCCTACTCACTCACATTGATATCTATCGATGGGCATCTCCATGGCCTATTGATACGCCTAGTTGATGTGAGACTATATTCCTCCCTTTTGTCTTCTCCACAACCACCATTCTATTCCACCCATAGTGCTATGTCCATGGCTCGTGCTCATATATTGCGTAAAAGTTGAAAAAGTTTGAAAAGGCTAAGTATGAAACAATTGCTTGGCTTGTCATTGGGGTTGTGCATGATGGGGGCATTTTGTGTGACGGAGATGAAGCATAGCCAAACTATATGATTTTGTAGGGATGAGCTTTCTTTGGCTATGTTATTTTGATAAGACATAATTGCTTGGTTAGTATGCTTGAAGTATTATTACTTTTGTGTCAATACTAAACAAATTTCTTGAATCTTTCGGATCTGAACATTCATGGCACAATAAAGAAAATTACATTGAAAATTATGTTAGGCAGCATTCCACATCAAAAATTCTGTTTTTATCATTTACCTACTCGAGGACGAGCAGGAATTAAGCTTGGGCATGCTTGATACGTCTCCAATGTATCTATAATTTTTGATTGTTCCATGCTATTATATTATATGTTTTGGATGTTTAATGGGCTTTATATGCACTTTTATATTATTTTTGGGACTAACCTATTAACCGGAGGCCTAGTGCTAGTTTTTGTTTTTGCCTATTTTAGTGTTTCGCAGAAAAGGAATATCAAACGGAATCCAAACAGAACGAAACCTTCGCGAGGATCTTTCTTGGAACAAACGCAAACCAGGAGACTTGGAATAGACGTCTGGAACTCCGCGAAGCTGCCACGAGGCAGGGGGCGAGCCCCCACCCTCGTGGGCCCCACGAATCTCCACCAACATACTTCTTTTGCCTGTATATACTCTTATACCCTAAAAACATCAGGGGGAGCCACTAAACCACTTTTCCACCGCCGCAACCTTATGTACCCGTGAGATCCCATCTGGGGCCTTTTCCGGCGATCTACCGGAGGGGGATTCGATCACGAAGGGCTTCTAATCAACACCATAGCCTCTCCGATGATGTGTGAGTAGTTTACCCCATACCTTCGGGTCCATAGTTATTAGCTAGATGGCTTCTTCTCTCTCTTTGGTTCTCAATACAAAGTTCTCCTCGATGTTCTTGGAGATCTATTCGATGTAATACTTTTCGCGGTGTGTTTGCCGAGATCCGATGAATTGTAGATTTATGATCAAGTTTATCTATGAACAATATTTGGTTCTTCTCTGAATTCTTATATGCATGATTTGATATCTTTGCAAGTCTCTTTGAATTATCGGTTTAGTTTGGCCTACTAGATTGATCTTTCTTGCAATGGGAGAAGTGCTTAGCTTTGGGTTCAATCTTGCGGTGTCCTTTCCCAGTGACAGTAGGGGCAACAAGGCATGTATTGTATTGTTGCCATCAAGGATAAAAAGATGGGGTTTATATCATATTGCTTGAGTTTATCCCTCTACATCATGTCATCTTGCCTAAAGCATTACTCTGTTCTTATGAACTTAATACTCTAGATGCATGCTAGATATCGGTCGATGTGTGGAGTAATAGTAGTAGATGCAGAATCATTTCGGTCTACTTAACACAGACGTGATGCCTATATTTCATAATCATTGCCTAGATATTCTCATAACTATGCGCTCTTCTATCAATTGCTCGACAGTAATTTGTTCACCCACCGTAATACTTGCTATCATGAGAGAAGCCACTAGTGAAACCTATGGCCCCCGGGTCTCTTACTTATTATATTGCATCTATTTTATTATGGCATCTCGTTTACTATTTTGCAATCTTTGTTTTCCAATCTATACAAGAAAAATACCAAAAATATTTATCTTATTATCTTTATCAGACCTCACTTTCGTAAGTGACCGTGAAGGGATTGACAACCCCTTTATCACGTTGGTTGCGAGGTTCTTGATTGTTTGTGCAGGTACTAGGTAACTTGCGTGTTATCTCCTACTGGATTGAAACCTTGGTTCTCAAAAACTGAGGGAAATACTTACGCTACTTTGTTGCATTACCCTTTCCTCTTCAAGGGAAAACCAACGCATGCTCAAGAGGTAGCGCTATCATAATTAAAATCTTTATAATCCAAAAGAGTGGGCACATCACTAGTTAAAGTTTTGACCTCTTCAAACCCACTTTTATCAATTTTCTCAACAAGATTTTCACCCTCCGAATTATCGGGACGCCTTCTAGCTAAAGTTGACTCTTCTCTAGTCCCTTTATCATCAATCTTAATTTTACTAAACAAAGAATCAATAGAAGAAACACCAATCATTTTAAGATCTTCATCATTTTTATCTTCTAACAAGATTGGTTTAGCGGCCATTTGATTTACTAGGTTAGCTTGAGCATCGGATATTTTGCCTAACAAGCTTTCAGCAAAAACATATTTAGATTGGAGATTGCAAAATTCTCTACTTATATCATCAAGTTGTTTTGTTATAACATCTAGCACAACGGAGTGCTCCTTAAGTTCTTCGGTAATATATTTATTGTGCTAAAATTGTGTAGTCATATATTCCTAAGTACTTTTCTCAATTTCAAGCAAAATATTGGGGGTAAGGAACATCATAATATTTTCTTTGAGGCATCATGATTACGCAAACAAAAACGCACGCAAAAACAGATCTGACGAGAAAACGGCGAACAAAAAAGAGGGCTAATAAAATGGCAACTTTTTCTGAAGTGGGGGAGAGGAAAACGACATGCAAATGGCAAATAATATAAATTGTGAGGAGACGAGATTTGTGATTAGGAACCTGGTAGTTGTTGATGATGTCTCCCCGGCTACGACGCCTGAAATTCCTTTTGATGTCTACTAGAACTACGTCAATATTTCAAGGAAGGGATGATGCAGCACAACGATGATAGGTATTTCCCTCAGTGATGAGACCAAGGTTATCGAACTAGTAGGAGAACCATGCAACACTACGTGAACGACACCTGCACACAAATAACAAATACTCGCAACCCGACGTATTAAAGGGGTTGTCAATCCCTTTCGGGTAATGGCGCCAGCAATTGGCAAACAATAAGTTGATAGATCAAATGCCAAATAAAATAAAGTGCAGCAAGGTATTTTTGGATTTTTGGTTTAATAGATCTGAAAATAAAAGCAAAGGAAAATAGATCGCAAAGGCAAATATAATAAAGAAGAGACCCGGGGCCGTAGGTTTCACTAGTGGCTTCTCTCGAGAAAATAGCAAACAATAGGTAAACGAATTACTGTTGGGCAATTGTTAGAACTTCAAATAATCATGACGATATCCAGGAGACCATTGTATTGAGAATCAAATGAGAGAGAGGAAGCCATCTAGCTACTAACTACGGACCCATAGGTCTACAAGGAACTACTCACGCATCATCGGAGAGGCGCCAATGGATATGATGAACCCCTCTGTGATGGTGTCTAGATTGGATCTAGTGGTTCTGGAACTTGCGGCGGCTGGAAATGATTCTTGTCGACTCCCCTAAGTTTTCTGGAATATTGGGGTATTTATAGAGTAAAGAGGCGGTTCGGGAGGCAACCGAGGTGGGCACAACCCACCAGGGCACGCTTGGGCCTCCAGGCGCGCCCTAGTGGGTTGTGCTCCCCTCGGAGCACCCCCCAGTTGCTTCTCCGGCCCATTGGATGTCTTCTGGTCCAAAAAAACCCACAAAAAGTTTCGCTGCATTTGGACTCCGTTTGATATTGATTTCCTGCGATGTGAAAAACATGCAAAAACAACAAGTGGCACTTGGCACTATGTCAATAAGTTAGTACCAAAAAATGATATAAAATTACTATAAAATGCTTGTAAAACATCCAAGAATGATAATATAACATCATGGAACAATCAAAAATTATAGATACGTTGGAGGCGTATCAAGAACCCCATCAGTAGCCCCCAAACACGGCAGAGGTCACAGGCGTTCTGACTCTGAGTCCTTCGTTGGGCTCTCTTTCTTGTAGTTTTAGCCATCCTCGTCTTCTGATGCCTTCTGGTCGTGGCGTGATACGTCTCCAACGTATCTATAATTTTTGTTTGTTCCATGCTATTATATTATATGTTTTGGACGTTAATGGGCTTTATTTTACACTTCTATATTATTTTTGGGACTAACCTATTAACCCAAGGCCCAGTGCAAATTGCTGTTTTTTTGCCTATTTCAGTGTTTCGTAGAAAAGGAATATCAAACAGAGTCCAAACGGAATGAAACCTTCAGGAGCGTGATTTTTGGAACAAACGTGATCCAGAGGACTTGGAGTGGACGTCAAGAACGAACGACGTGTCCACGAGGCAGGGGGCGCACCTACCCCCTGGGCGCGCCCTCCCCCTCGTGGGCCCCTCGTGGCTCAACCGACCTACTTCTTCCTCCTATATATGTTCACATACCCCGAAAACATCCAGGAGCACCACGAACCCTATTTCCACCGCCGCAACCTTCTGTACCCAAGAGATCCCATCTTGGGACCTTTTCCGGAGCTCCACCGGAGGGGGCATTGATCACGGATGGCCTCTACATCAACTCCATGGCCCCTCCGATGATGTGTGAGTAGTTTGCTTCAGACCTTCGGGTCCATAGTTATTAGCTAGATGGCTTCTTATCTCTCTTTGGATCTCAATACAAAGTTCTCCTCGATCTTCTTAGAGATCTATTCGATGTAACTCTTTTTGCGGTGTGTTTGTCGAGATCGGATGAATTGTGGGTTTATGATCAAGTCTATCTATGAACAATTTGATTGTTATCTGAAATCTTTTATGCATGATTGGTTATCTTTGCAAGTCTCTTCGAATTATCAGTTTGGTTTGGCCTACTAGATTGATCTTTCTTGCAATGGGAGAAGTGCGTAGCTTTGGGTTCAATCTTGCGGTGCTCGATCCTAGTGACAGAAAGGGAAACGACACGTATTGTATTGTTGCCATCGAGGATAAAAAGATGGGGTTTATATCATATTGCTTGAGTTTATCCCTCTACATCATCTCATCTTACCTAAGATGTTACTCTGTTCTTATGAACTTAATACTCTAGATGCATGCTGGATAGCGGTCGATGTGTGGAGTAATAGTAGTAGATGCAGGCAGGAGTTGGTCTACTTGTCACGGACGTGATGCCTATATACAGGATCATGCCTAGATATTCTCATAATTATTCGCTTTTCTATCAATTGCTCGACAATAATTCGTTCACCCACCGTAATACTTATGCTATCTTGAGAGAAGCCACTAGTGAAACCTATGGCCCCCGGGTATATTTTCCATCATATAAGTTTCCAATCTATTTTACTTTGCAATCTTTATTTTCAATCTATATCATAAAAATACCAAAAAAATTATCTTATCATTATTATCTCTATTAGATCTCACTCTCGTAAGTGACCGTGAAGGGATTGACAACCCCTTTATCGCGTTGGTTGCGAGGTTCTTATTTGTTTGTGTAGGTACGAGGGACTTGCGTGTGGCCTCCTACTGGATTGATACCTTGGTTCTCAAAAACTGAGGGAAATACTTATGCTACTTTGCTGCATCACCCTTTCCTCTTCATTGGAAAACCAACACAGTGCTCAAGAGGTAGCAAGAAGGATTTCTGGCGCCGTTGCCGGGGAGTCTACGCACAAGTCAAGACATACCAAGTACCATCACAAACTCTTATCCCTCACATTACATTATTTGCCATTTGCCTCTCGTTGTCCTCTCCCCCACTTCACCCTTGCCGTTTTATTCGCCCTCTTTTTCCGTTCCTCTTCTCTTTTCTAGTTCATCTCTTTTTGCTTGTTTCTTGTTTGCTTGTGTGTTGGATTGCTTGCTCGTCACGATGGCTCAATATAATACTAAATTGTGTGACTTTTCCAATACCAACAATAATGATTTTATTAGCACTCCGATTGCTCCTCTTACCGATGCCGAATCTTGTGAAATTAATGCTTCCTTGCTGAATCTTGTCATGAAATATCCGTTTTCCGGCCTTCCTAGTGAAGATGCCGCTACCCATCTAAACAACTTTGTTGATTTGTGTGATATGCAAAAGAAGAAAGATGTTGATAATGATATTGTTAAACTTAAGCTATTCTCATTTTCCCTTAGAGTTCGTGCTAAAACTTGGTTTTCGTCTTTGCCTAAAAATAGTATTGATTCATGGAATAAGTGCAAAGATGCTTTTATCTCTAAGTATTTTCCTCCCGCTAAGATCATCACTCTTAGAAACGATATTATGAATTTTAAGCAACTTGATCATGAACATGTTGCACAGGATTGGGAGAGAATGAAATTAATTATACACAATTGCCCTACACATGGTTTGAATCTTTGGATGATTATACAAAAATTTTATGCCGGATTGAACTTTTCTTCTAGAAATCTTTTAGATTCGACCGCGGGAGGCACTTTTATGGAAATCACTTTAGGAGAAGGTACTTAACTCCTAGATAATATTGTGGTTAGTTATTTTCAATGGCATACTGAAAGATCTACTAATAAAAAGGTGCATGCTATAGAAGAAATCAATGTTTTGAGTGGAAAGATGGATGAACTTATGAAATTGTTTGCTAATAAAAGTGTTTCTTATGATCCTAATGATATGCCTTTGTCCACTTTGATTGAGAATAATAATGAATCTATGGATGTGAATTTTGTTGGTAGGAACAATTTTGGTAATAACACATATAGAGGTAATTTTAATCCTAGGCCGTTTCCTAGTAATTCCTCTAATAATTATGGTAATTCCTACAATAATTCTTATGGAAATTATAATAATATGCCCTCTTATTTTGAATCTAATATTAAATAATTTATTAGTTCGCAAAAGAGTTTCAATGCTTTGATTGAAGAAAATTTGTCTAAGATTGATGAGTTGGCTAGGAACGTGGGTAGAATTTCTCTTGATGTTGATTATTTGGAACTTAGATCTACTCCACCTAAGCATGATATCAATGAGTCTATCAAAGCTATGAGAATTTCCATTGATGAGTGCAAAGAAAGAACCGCTAGGATGCGTGCTAAAAAAGATTGCTTTGTGAAAGCGTGTTCTTCTAGTTTCCATGATAATAAAGATGAAGATATAAAAGTTATTGATGTGTCCCCTATTAAATATTTGTTTTGAAATATTAATATTGATAATTATGGGACTGGAGATGAGTCAACTTTAGTTAGAAGGCGTCCCAATGATTCGAAGTTTTTAGATCTTGATGCAAAAATTGATAAAAGTGGGATGGAGGAGGTCAAAACTTTAAATAGCAATGAACCCACTATCTTGGATTTCAAGGAATTTAATTATGATAATTGCTCTTTGATACGTATTTCCTTGTTGCAATCCGTGCTAAATTCTCCGCATGTTTATAGTCAAAATAAAGCTTTTACTAAACATATCATTGATGCTTTAATGCAATCTTATAAAGAAAAGCTTGAATTGGAAGTTTCTATCCCTAGAAAACTTCATGATGAGTGGGAACCTACTATTAAAATTAAGATTAAAGATCATGAATGCTTTGCTTTATGTGATTTGGGTGCTAGTGTTTCCACGATCCCTAAAACTTTGTGTGATTTGCTAGGTTTCCATGAATTTGATGATTGTTCTTTAAACTTGCATCTTGCGGATTCCACCATTAAGAAACCTATGGGAAGAATTAATGATGTTCTTATTGTTGCAAATAGGAATTATGTGCCCGTAGATTTCATTGTCCTTGATATAGATTGCAATCCTACATGTCCTATTATTCTTGGTAGACCTTTCCTTAGAACGATTGGTGCAATTATTGATATGAAGGAAGGGAATATTAGATTCCAATTTCCATTAAGGAAGGGCATGGAACACTCTCCTAGAAAGAAAATTAAATTACCTTATGAATCGATTATGAGGTCCACTTATGGATTGCATACCAAATATGATAATACCTAGATCTATCTTTGCTTTTATGCCTAGCTAGGGGCGTTAAACGATAGCGCTTGTTGGGAGGCAACCCAATTTTATTTTTGTTTATTGCTTTTTGATTCTGTTTAGTAATAAATAATTCGTCTAGCCTCTGTTTAGATGTGGTTTTATGCTTTTAATTAGTGTTTTTGCCAAGTAGAACCTTTGGGAAGACTTGGGGAAAGTCTTTGCGATCTTGCTGTAAAAAACAAAAACTTTAGCGCTCACGAGATTTGCTGCATTTTTTTATTGGAGGGTGATATTTAGTTAATTATTTTTGTAGATGATTAATAGATAAATTACTCACGTCCAGCAATTTATTTTAGAATTTTTGGGGTTCCAGAAGTATTAGAAACCTACAGATTACTACAAACTATTCTGTTTTTTGACAAATTCTGTTTTTCGTGTGTTGTTTGCTTATTTTGATGAACCTATGGCTAGTAATAGAGTTTATGAACCATAGAAAAGTTGGAATACAGTAGGTTTAACACCAATATAAATAAAGAATGAGTTCATTATAGTACCTTGAAGTGGTGGTGTGTTTTCTTTTACTAACGGAGCTCACGAGATTTTCTTTTAAGTTTTGTGTTGTGAAGTTTTCAAGTTTTGGGTAAAGATTTGATGGATTATGGAACAAGGAGTGGCAAGAGCCTAAGCTTGGGGATGCCCAAGGCACCCCAAGGTAAAATTCAAGGTCAACCAAAAGCCTAATCTTGGGGATGCCCTGGAAGGCATCCTCTCTTTCGTCTTCGTCCATTGGTAACTTTACTTGGAGCTATATTTTTATTCGCCACATGATATGTGTTTTGCTTGGAGCGTCTTGTATGATTTGAGTCTTTGCTTTTTAGTTTACGACAATCATCCTTGCTGTAGACACCTTTTGGGAGAGACACACATGAATTGGAATTTATTAGAATACTCTATGTGCTTCACTTATATCTTTTGAGTTGGATAATTTTTGCTCCAGTACTTCGCTTATATCTTTTAGAGCACGATGATGGTTATATTTTATAGAAATAATTGATCTCTCATGCTTCACTTATATCATTTTGAGAGTCTTTTAGAACAGCATGGTAATTCACTTTGGTTATAAACTTTAAACACTAAGAGAAGTTGGATGCTTGATAGTTGTTTTGAGATATAAAGGTGGTAATATTAGAGGTATGCTAGTTGCGTAATTGTGAAATTGATGAATACTTGTGTTGAAGTTGGCAAGTCCCGTAGCATGCACGTATGGTAAACATTGTGTGACAAATTTTAAGCATGGGGTGTTCTTTGATTGCTTTCCTTATGAATGGCGGTCGGGGACGAGCGATGGTCTTTTCCTACCAATCTATCCCCCTAGGAGCATGCGCGTAGTGCTTGGTTTTGATGACTTGTAGATTTTTGCAATAAGTATGTGAGTTCTTTATGACTAATGTTGAGTCCATGGATTATACACACTCTCACCCTTCCATCATTGCTAGCCTCTTCGGTGTCGTGCATTGCCCTTTCTCACCTTGAGAGTTGGTGCAAACTTCGCCGGTGCATCCAAAACCCGTGATATGATATGCTCTATCACACACAAGCCTCCTTATATCTTCCTCAAAACAGCCACCATACCTATTGTCGTGGAATTGTCACGGCAAATGTCCTAGTGAAAGGACTTAGTCGTGGAGTCATCGCAACTAGGAAGCTTAAAGGGGTTAAATCGAGACAAAGGACATGAGAGGTTTATACTGGTTCGGCCCCTTGCGGTGAAGGTAAAGCCTAGTCCAGTTAATGTGGTATTGCTAGGTTTTGATGACCAAGGAGCAAATACGCTAGCTTGGCTCTTGATCTGTTGTTTTTTTCCTAAGCCGCCGCCAGGTCGTCCCCTTATATACACGGGTTGACGCCCTGCGGCCTACAGAGTCCCGGCCACCTCATACAATGTGTCCGGCTCGGTGACATCTCTTACATGCCTTGCATTACAAGTCTATTTGTACATGGCGGTTTATACTTACGGGCCTTAAGCCGCCTCTGGGCTTGGGACATTTATAAGCCTTATTGTAAACCGTCACCTTGTATACTATTCGGGCTTCATTTACGTAACCCGCCATTGTGGTTGACCCGGCCCCTCCTGGGCGGGTCATACCTGGTAGTCATATCCCCAACATTAGGCCCCAGGTTGATTTGAACTTTGTTCATGTCAATCTTTAACACTTAGAAAAAATCCATCTACCACTGATGTGAAAACCTCGTAACCCGCCATGACGTCATCTCCAGAATTTTTGGAATCCCGCCGCGACGTCACCTTAACGGATCTTTATCTTAATGTCTTTCCGAAAATCTTGGCATCCATCTAGCTGGATAACTTTCATTTACCTTCCTCGTTTTCCGTGCCTGCTTATTCGCCTATCTCCTTATAAATAGGCACGACTGGTCTTCCTCATTCTTCTTCTTCCTTCTCTCGCAACCTGTGACGCCCGGATATTTAAGCTACAGTAATCTCTGCTAACAATGCCACATCACCACGATTACTGTTGTTAATCTCGCGATGATTCTACCCCGTTCGAATTCAAAATTCAAATTCTAGATAAACGATAAAAGATTTAAAAATATTAAACTAAAATGTTCGGTTTGTACTAAATATTACATAGATAATTATGGTGTAGAAGATACAGTTTTATAAAATGCATAAATATTTTAAATTGAATTAAAACAGAAAAGTGAAATAAATAAAAGAAAAGATTAAAACCAGAGAACAAAAGAACAAAAAAAATAATAATAGAAAGAGAACCCCCCCTCTCCCCTGGGCCAGGAGGCCCAACTAGCCACACAGCCGGCCAGCCCAGCAACCGGCCGGCCCAAACCCCACTCCTTATCCACTCCCCTCACCCCCCCGCAACCCTAGCCTCCTCCCCGATCCAGATCGGATCGAGGGAACGAACCCTGCGGCGATGACTGCGCCGCCCCACGCCGCCTGGACCGCGCCGACACGCTCCCCCGCCGGACTGCCTCCCGCTCCGCCGCTCGTCCCCGTCGTTCCCCCCGACCTTCCCCGAGCCCGCTGCCAGTTTCCCTACCCCCTCGACGTGAGCTCCCTCCTCTTCCCCGAGCCCTCGCGCGTCCAGGCCACGCGCCCGGCCGCACTTTGGTTGCGCCCGTGGCCACGCCTGGATGTGCCAGGGCGCGCCCCAGCCACTGCCCTCGCCTCCGTCGCCCCCCCCGTGCCCCCGCCTACTCTGCACACGGCCACGGCCACGGCCGACGGCGCCGACCCCAACGCTCCTTCCCGCGGCCGCCTCTCCACAGGCCACGGCCGGCGTGCCCCGCTCCGGCCTTGACGTCACCGTTGGTCACCGCGCCCGACCCCGTGGCGCCCCTGCTTCCCCCCCCGCCCTGCTCCGCGCCGTCTCCTGCTACCGTCGCCGCTCGGTCCGGACGCACCATCCACGGCCCCGGCATCCTCCTTCGGCGACTGTCCGCTTCGCCACGGCCCCGCCTCGAGGTGGCCTCGGCGGCGTCGCGCCGGCGCCCGCTCCCCTTCACGGTTGGCCGCGACGCCCGGTGGCCTCGTCCCACTCGGGCGGGCCATGCCTTGTGCCCGTTCGCCCGAACCGCCCCGTAGCACCCGATCCACTAAGGCCTTGGCCCTATGACAAGTGGGGCACAGCCCCAGAACGTTTTAGTAATAAAAAAAGGGAATTAAAAAAATAAATAAAATAAATAAATAGATAATAATAATTAAATTAAATAATTAATTAAGGAATCAATTAAATTAATTAATCACAATTAGATTAACCTAATTAACTTTTAGATAATTAATCAAACAATGACAGTGGGGCCCACCCCCTAATTAATTATGATTAGTTTAATTAATCTATTAATTAAAATGTGTCACTGACCAGTGGGACCCACTGGTCAGGTTGACAAGTCAACTCTATTGACTGCTGACGTCAGCATGACATCATGCTGATGTCATTAATCTATTTTCGAATTTAATTTAAATAATTAATTAAATTCCAGAAATTATTAAAATATTTAGAAAATCATATCTTTTAATCCGTAACTCGGATTAAATTATTTTCAACATGAAAGTTGCTCAGAACGACGAGACGAATCCGGATACGCAACCCATCATCCACCACACCTCCCTAACCTATCGAACTCGTAATTTTCCCCCTCCGGCTCCTCTGCCCGAGAACGTGAAACACCGGGGATAATTTCCCGGATGTTTTCCCCCTTCACCGGTACCACCTTGTACCGCGTTAGGGCACACCTAGCACCACGCTTTGTCATGTCATGCATCGTCATGCATTTGTTTGCATTATATTTATTGTTCCTTCCCCCTCTTCTCTCGCTAGACACCGAGACCGACGCCGCTTCTACCCAGTACGACTACGGTGTTGACGACCCCTCTCTCTTGCCAGAGCAACCAGGCAAGCCGCCCCCTTGATCACCAGATATCGCCTACTCTCCTCTATACTGCTTGCATTAGAGTAGTGTAGCATGTTACTGCTTTCCGATAATCCTATCATGATGCATAGCCTGTCATTGTTGCTACAACTGTTGATACCTTACCTGCAATCCTAAATGCTTAGTATAGGATGCTAGTTTATCATCAGTGGCCATACATTCTTGTCCGTCTGCCATGCTATACTATCGGGCCGTGATCACTCGGGAGTTGATCACGGGTATATACTTGTACTTTATACATGATACATGTGATGACTAAAGTCGGGTTGGCTCGAGGAGTACCCGTGAGTGATTCACGGATTGGGGGCTGAAAGGACCTTTGTCCCGACGGCCCTCTGGGTGGATCTTTGTGGCGGAGCGACAGGGTAGGTTGAGACCACCTAGGAGAGAGGTGGGCCTGGCCCTGGTCGGCGTTCACGGTGTCTTCAAGATAACACGTTTAACGAGATCTTGGTATTTGATCTGAGTCTGGCTACTGGCCTATACGCACTAACCATCTACGCGGGGACAGTTATGGGCACTCGACGTCGTGGTATCAGCCGAAGCCTTCGTGATGTCAGCGACTAAGTGGCGCGCGCCGGATTGGACTGGAACGCCTACTAGGCTAGGTCTGCTTCCGGCCGCGTTCGCAACGTGCAGGTGTGCAAAGGGCGATGGGCCCAGACCCCTGCGCCATAGGATTTAGACCGGCGTGCTGACCTCTGTGTTGTGCCTAGGTAGGGCTGCGACGTGTTGATCTTCCGAGGCCGGGCATGACCCAGAAAAGTGTGTCCGGCCAAATGGGATCGAGCGTGTTGGGTTATGTGGTGCACCCCTACAGGGAAGTTAATCTATTCGAATAGCCATGATCTTCGGTAACAGGACGACTTGGAGTTGTACCTTGACCTTATGACAACTAGAACCGGATACTTAATAAAACACACCCTTCCAAGTGCCAGATACAACCGATGATCGCTCTCTCACAGGGCGACGAGGGGAGGATCATCGGTTAGGATTATGCTATGCGATGATACTTGGAGGACTTCAGTCTACTCTCTTCTACATGCTGCAAGACGGAGGCTGCCAGAAGCGTAGTCTTCGACAGGATTAGTTATCCCCCTCTTATTCTGGCATTCTGCAGTTCAGTCCACATATGATACCCTTATTCCATTTGATACCCATGCATATGTAGTGTAGCTTCTTGCTTGTGAGTACTTTGGATGAGTACTCACGGTTGCTTTCTCCTTCTTTTTCCCTATCCCTTCTACCTGGTTGTCGCAACCAGATGTTGGAGCCCAGGAGCCAGACGTCACCGTCGACGACGACTCCTACTACACCGGAGGTGCCTACTACTACGTGATGCCCGCTGACGACGACCAGGAGTAGTTAGGAGGATCCCAGGTAGGAGGCCTGCGCCTCTTTCGATTTGTATCCCAGTTTGTGCTAGCCATCTTATGGCAACTTGTTTAACTTATGTCTGTACTCAGATATTGTTGCTTCCGCTGACTCGTCTATGATCGAGCTCTTGTATTCGAGCCTTCGAGGCCCCTGGCTTGTAATATGATGCTTGTATGACTTATTTTATTTGTAGAGTTGTGTTGTGATATCTTCCCGTGAGTCCCTGATCTTGATCGTACACGTTTGCGTGTATGATTAGTGTACGATTGAAACAGGGGCATCACAAGTTGGTATCAGAGCCGACTGCCTGTAGGAATTCCCCTTCCACACTCCTTGGCCGAAGTTGAGTCTAGACATTACAAAAACTTTTACTAACATGGCTGTGTGCCTTATGGGCCCACGTCGCCATCTGGGTGGTATTAGGATCTTTTACTCCTCGATCCTTACTCTGGGACTCTGAACTCTCTCCTACTCGGGTTAAACGATTTTACTAACTCTAACACTAGGATCCCGTGACCATGTTCACCCCAAAGTTGGATAAGCCCTAGTTATTCTTTAGAATAGTATTTGAACATTATCCGCATTGTCATTTGACTCCTGTGAAAACATCTTTGTTTTCAGATGGAAACCACAAGGCAGGTCGTGTGACACACGACAGCCATTGGTGCCTCAAGATCACCTGCTGTGTTGGTTGAGATGATGACCTATCTGGGTTATCGCTGGCACCCTGAGTACACCGTCTATGAGGAGTATCAGGACTTCAACCAGGAGCAGTACCGTGCCATCGTCCACCTCTACTCTCGGGAGTATGACTCCACTACCGTGCTGCACACTGCTCATGGTGTTGGGGTGACTATCGATATGGCGGTCCATGATGCTGCTTATGCTGCTCTGACACGTCTTCGTGGGCAGTATCAGGAGCTGGACACCTCCCCCTTCAGGCACATTGCTATTGCATCTGATGTTGGTGCGGAGGGTTACTACACTGCGGCCTACTCCACTGTCACCCGAGAGCCCTTCTACCATCAGAACCTGGTTCTGCATGCTGATGGGCTGGATAGAGCTAACCGAGCTCTTCGCCACGAGTTGTACACCACTCGTCAGCACCTGTATCATGCTCTGACGCTGTTGCACCCCTCTGTCCGATCTGGTGATCTATCGTGTTCTGCGATCTACCCTGCCAGGACCGTGATGCCCCAGGGCGTCGGCTGGCCAGATGTGGGAGGCTACTCTCCTACACTTGGTCCTCTCTTGCCACCTGCGCGTCGGGTTCCGCACCAGAGTATCCGCGGACCCCAGGCTACTCGCGTGGAGGTCTTCCCTTCGCGTCACTACCAGCTGTCGGGCTACACCTACCTCCGCAGTACTGAGTGGGACTGATGTAGACTTGCTTGTTAGTGTTAGATGCATTCGCCGCAAGCCTGTGTGCCGCCTATGATGCCTTAGTCTATGTACCAAACTCTATGCATGATCTCTTTTGTAAGATATGTCGACTACTATGTAGTATCTATCGTGTTGCTTTCGTTGTGCATGTTTCATCATGAATGATTCTTGTTTTTTGCAAATTTCTCAATGCTGAACTACCCCTGTTAAATATTAGCAGGATGGTTAGACCAGGTGGTCGTGGTCGTGGTGGCAACGCCCCACCACCGCCTGAGTACATGGCTGAGATGATGCAACAGTTTGAGCTGAATCGTCAGTTCATGGAGAATATTATGGCTCAGTTTCCTTGCCTCAATATGAACCAGCAGCCAACCCAAGTGACTCTGCAGGATTTCATGCGCCTCAACCCAACCATGTACCGCAGCTCAACTCAGCCTCTGGATGCTAATGACTGGCTCCGTGACATCACCTATGAGATGGAGTCTGCTGATGTAGCCCCTGCCAGCTATGTCACCTTTGCTTCCTTCTTCCTGAAAGGACCTGCAGCTCAATGGTGGGACAGCCACAGGCGTACTCTGCCAGCTGGAACAATCATCACCTGGCTAAACTTCCAAGCTGCCTTCCGTGCTCGCTTCATTCCTCAGGGAGTCATGGACCGTAAGAAGCGCGAGTTTTGCAACCTCACCCAAGGCAACAAGACTGTTGAAGCTTATCAACGGGAGTTTCTTGACTTGTCCCGCTATGCTGAAGAAGACATTGCAACTGATGCACGCAGACAGGAGAAGTTCCATGATGGCCTTCAAGCTGACATCAAGCTCGCACTTCTAGTGCATGACTTTGCTGATTTCGCCACCCTGGTGAACAAGGCCATCAATGTCGAAACTGGTCTGCAGGAATACCAGGGCTCTCACAGGCGCAACCGTGACACGGGCTATTCTTCGGGCCCGTCCTCGCAGAAGCACAAGATATGGATTCCCAACAGCATGTACCAGCCGAATGCACCCACCCCAAGGCAGACCTATGCTGCACCTCGTCTGCCTGCTCCTCCAACTAGGCAGCCAAGACTTCCAGCTCCACCACTACAAGCTCCTGTTCCCACTCCTAATAATGGATTGTGCTTCAGGTGTGGGCAACCAGGGCACCGTGCTAGGGAATGCAACCAGAACCAGAATCAACTGGCCCTTCCAGCAACTGGCCGTGGAAGCAACCAGCCCCGCAACAACAGTACCAAGTCTTATGGTCGTGTTCATGCCAACCACATTGATCTCAATGAAGTTCTAGACCAGCCTGCTACCGTGATGGGTACACTCCTCGTAAATTCCATACCAGCATCTGTTTTATTTGATACAGGAGCATCACATTCATTCTTATCAGCTGAGTTTGCATTCATGCATGGCATTAAATACGAAGAGATGAACACTGCGATTGTGGTACACACTCCTGCGTGCCAGTGTCAAACCTCTATGGTTAGTCACAACGTTCCCATTGAAATTGAAGGACTGGAATTCCTTGCCTCCCCCATCGTACTAAAGTCCTGTAGCATTGACCTCATTCTGGGAATGGATTGGTTGAAAGCGCATACTGCTTCTATAGTTTGCACCACTAAGGTCGTCCATCTGCTACACCCTTCTGATGAAATAATTGCTTACCAAGCTCATCTAGTTCAGAACGCCAAGGCACATCTTTATGCCTTGAATGCATTGAACGCTGCACCACTCGAGGGCATTGAAAACATTCCCGTCGTTCGTGAATTCCAAGATGTCTTCCCAGAAGAACTTCCGGGGATTCCCCTTGCTAGAGCTGTCGAATTCATCATCGACTTGAAACCCGGCACTATCCCTATAGCTAAACGACCCTCCAAGATGCCGCCGCATGAACTCATTGAGCTTAAGGAGGAAATCGACAAATCTCTTGTCAAAGGTTTCATTCGCCCAAGTTGCTCTCCTTGGGGAGCACCTTCTCTCTTTGTTAAGAAGAAGGATGGGACAAACCGATTAGTCCAAGACTACCGTCCTATAAACCAAGCTGCCATTCAGAATAAATATCCTCTTCCTCGAATCAATGATCTTTATGATCAACTGGCTGGCTCATCAGTGTTCTCCAAACTCGACTTGAGGTTGGGTTACCACCAGATCCGTGTTCGTGAAGAGGACATCCCAAAAACCGCCTTCGTGACTCGGTATGGATCATACGAGTACACCGTCATGTCGTTCGGCTTAACGAATGCTCCAGCCACCTTCTCTCGTCTGATGAATTATATATTCATGGATTACCTCGACAAGTTCATCGTGGTTTATCTGGACGATATCCTTGTATTTTCCAAGAACGAGGAAGAACATGCTGGACATCTTCGTCTGGTGCTAGAAAAGCTTCGAGATCACCAACTGTATGCTAAGTATTCCAAGTGTGAATTCTGGCTCCCCGAAGTAACCTATCTTGGGCATGTCATCTCCAAAGATGGTATTGCCGTCAACCCTGAACGAGTTTAGGCTATTCTCGATTGGACTCCTCCGAAGAATGTGAAGCAAGTCCGAAGTTTCCTCGGTCTCGCCAGCTATTGTCGTCGATTCGTCGAGAACTTCTCCAAGATTGCCAGGCCCCTGACTAATCTGTTGCATAAGGGTGTCAAGTTTGACTGGACAGACAAGTGTCAGGAAAGTTTCCAGGCGCTCAAAGACAAGTTGACTTCTGCCCCCGTGCTTGCACCACCTGATACTAAGTAGGACTTCGTCATTTACTGCGACGCTTCCCGTCAAGGATTAGGCTGTGTCCTAATGCAGGAGCGCAGAGTGTTTGCTTATGCCTTTCGTCAACTGCGCCCTCACGAAGAAAACTACCCAGTTCACGACCTAGAGCTGGCTGCTGTCATTCATACACTGAAGCAGTGGCAACATTACCTTCTCGGTAATCGTTGTGAGATCTTCACTGACCATCAAAGTCTGAAGTATCTGTTTACTTAGCCAGATCTGAACCTCCGTCAGCAGAGATGGATGGAGACTGTTGCAGACTTTGACGTGGGTATATCCTATACCCCCGGCAAGGCTAATGTAATGGCTGATGCCTTGAGCCGCAAGTCTTACTGCGACCACCTCCAGGTTCATAAAGTTCAGCCCTCGCTTGTCGAAGAATTTAGAAAGCTGAACCTCCATATTGTTCCTCCTGGAGCACTCGCTCCCTCTCCCCCGAAATTCCGCAAGATGAATCTTCTTGTTATTACTAAGGGTTCTCTAAATACCCTAACTGTCATACCAGATCTCGTAGCTGGTATAAAGACTATACAAGGTTATGACTCTGAAGTCCATAAGATTAAACGCCATCTAGCAGAAGGAAAGCCCTCATTCTTCACTATTGCCGACGATGGCGCCTTGTATTTCAAAGGCCGCCTAGTGGTACCATGTTCGAAGAAAAACCTGGATAAGACTAAAAGGGTTATGCAAGAAGCTCATGATACGCCTCTGTCCATCCATCCTGGTAGTACAAAGATGTACCGGGATATTCGCCAAAGATTCTGGTGGTCTAATATGAAGCAGGACATTGCTCGTTATGTTGCGGAGTGTGACGTTTGCCGTCGTATCAAAGCTGAGCATCAAAGGCCTGCTGGAACTCTGCAACCTATCTCTATTCCTGAATGGAAATGGGACCATGTTGAAATGGACTTCGTCACTGGATTTCCCAAATCGCAGAAAGGTAATGATGCTATTCTTGTCGGCATTGACCGGCTTTCCAAAGTTGCCCATTTTCTGGCGGTCAAAGAGACAATCACTGCTAGTCAGCTCGCTACTCTCTACATGGCCAGAATTGTATCACTTCACGGTATTCCACTGGTTATCAGTTCAGACCGTGGCAGCTTATTCACTTCAAGGTTTTGGGCGAGTTTCCAAGAAGCTATGGGAACTCATCTGTCGTTCAGTACTGCGTTTCATCCTCAGTCGCAAGGACAGGTTGAACGTGTCAACCAAGTTCTCGAAGACATGCTTCGAGCTTGTGTAATCTCATTCGGCAAGAAATGGGAGGAATCTCTTCCATATGCCGAGTTCTCTTATAATAATAGCTATCAAGCTAGTCTGAAGATGTCCCCCTTCGAAGTGCTATATGGACGAAAGTGTCGAACCCCTCTGAACTGGTCAGAAACTAGGGAACGTCCACTCTTCGGTCCGGATATTGTCCAACAGGCCGAAGAACAAGTTCGCATTATTCGCGAGAATCTCAAGACTGCTCAGTCACGTCAGAAAAGTCAGTATGACCGTCATCACCAAGACATGGTCTATCAACCTGGCGAAAAGGCTTATCTTCGAGTTACACCAATGAAGGGTGCTCACCGCTTCGGGATCAAGGGCAAGCTAGCTCCTCGCTATGTCGGTCCCTTCAATATTCTCGAAAGGCGTAGAAAGGTGGCATATCAACTAGAGCTTCCGCCGAACCTTTCTCAGGTTCACGATGTGTTCCATGTGTCACAACTCCACCGTTGCTTCAAGGATCCAATCCGAGCGGTGGATCATGAAGTGCTCGAATTGCAACAGGACCTGTCTTATAAAGAGCATCCGGTCCGCATTCTTGACCAAGCTGAACGCCGCACACGTCAGAAGGCGATCAAATTCCTCAAAGTCTAGTGGCCGAATCACTCTGAAGACGAAGCCACTTGGGAACGCGAGGACCGCCTGCGTGATGAGTACCCCGCACTGTTTCCTTCTACCTCCTAAATCTCGGGACGAGATTTCTTATAGTGGAGGAGAATTGTGACGCCCGGATATTTAAGCCACAGTAATCTCTCCTAACAATGCCACATCACCACGATTACTGTTGTTAATCTCGCGATGATTCTACCCCGTTCGAATTCAAAATTCAAATTCTAGATAAACGATAAAAGATTTCAAAATATTAAACTAAAATGTTCGGTTTGTACTAAATATTACATAGATAATTATGGTGTAGAAGATATAGTTTTATAAAATGCATAAATATTTTAAATTGAAATAAAACAGAAAAGTGAAATAAATAAAAGAAAAGATTAAAACCAGAAAACAAAAGAACAAAAAAATAATAATAGAAAGAGAACCCTCCCTCTCCCCTGGGCCAGGAGGCCCAACTAGCCACACAGCCGGCCAGCCCAGCAACCAGCCGGCCCAAACCCCACTCCTTATCCCCTCCCCTCCCCCCCCCCCCCGCAACCCTACCCGCCACCCACTCACCCCCCTCGCTCTTCCCCCTCCTCCCCGATCCAGATCGGATCGGGGGAACAAACCCTGCGGCGACGACTGCGCCGCCCCATGCCGCCTTGACCGCGCCGGCCTCGGCGACGCCAGGCGCTCGCTGGACCTCGCCGGCGCCGCCCCCTCGTCTCTTCCCCGCCCCCCCCTCGACTTCCCCGAGCCGCTGCCAGTTTCCCTACCCCCCGCCCGACGTGAGCTCCCTCCTCTTCCCCGAGCCCTCCGCGTCCAGGCCACGCGCCCGGCCGCACTTTGGTTGCGCCCGTGGCCACGCCTGGCTGTGCCAGGGCGCGCCCCAGCCACTGCCCTCGCCTCCGTCGCCCCCCCCGTGCCCCCGCCTACTCTGCACACGGCCACGGCCACGCCGACGGCGCCGACCTCCAACGCTCCTTCCCGCGGCCGCCTCTCCACAGGCCACGGCTGGCGCGCCCCGCTCCGGCCTTTCGTCACCGTTGGTCACCGCGCCCGACCCCGTGGCGCCCCTGCTTCCCCCCCCGCCCTGCTCCGCGCCGTCTCCTGCTACCGTCGCCGCTCGGTCCGGCCGCACCATCCACGGCCCCGGCGTCCTCCTTCGGCGACTGCCCGCTTCGCCACGGCCCCGCCTCGAGGTGGCCTCGCCGGCGTCGCGCCGGCGCCCGCTCCCCTTCACGGTTGGCCGCGACGCCCGGTGGCCTCGTCCCACTCGGGCGGGCCATGCCCTGTGGCCCGTTCGCCCGAACCGCCCCGTAGCACCCGATCCACTAAGGCCTTGGCCCTATGACAAGTGGGGCACAGCCCCAGAACGTTTTAGTAATAAAAAAGGGAATTAAAAAAATAAATAAAATAAATAAATAGATAATAATAATTAAATTAATTAATTAATTAAGGAATTAATTAAATTAATTAATCACAATTAGATTAACCTAATTAACTGTTAGATAATTAATCAAACAATGACAGTGGGGCCCACCCCCTAATTAATTATGATTAGTTTAATTAATCTGTTAATTAAAATGTGTCACTGACCAGTGGGACCCACTGGTCAGGTTGACCAGTCAACTCTATTGACTGCTGACGTCAGCATGACATCATGCTGATGTCATTAATCTATTTTCGAATTTAATTTAAATAATTAATTAAATTCCAGAAATTATTAAAATCTTTAGAAAATCATATCTTTTAATCCGTAACTCGGATTAAAATACTTTCTACATGAAAGTTGCTCAGAACGACTTGACGATTCCGGATACGCAACCCGTTCATCCGCCACACCTCCCTAACCTATCGAACTCGTAACTTTCCCCCTCCGGCTCCTCTGCCCGAGAACGTGAAACACCGGGGATACTTTCCCGGATGTTTTCCCCCTTCACCGGTACCACCTCGTACCGCGTTAGGGCACACCTAGCACCACGCTTTGTCATGTCATGCATCATCATGCATTTGTTTGCATTATATTTATTGTTCCTTCCCCCTCTTCTCTCGCTAGACACCGAGACAGACGCCGCTGCTACCTAGTACGACTACGGTGTTGACGACCCCTCTCTCTTGCCAGAGCAACCAAGCAAGCCGCCCCCTTGATCACCAGATATCGCCTACTCTCCTTTATACTGCTTGCATTAGAGTAGTGTAGCATGTTACTGCTTTCCGTTAATCTTATCCTGATGCATAGCCTGTCATTGTTGCTACAACTGTTGATACCTTACCTGCAATCCTAAATGCTTAGTATAGGATGCTAGTTTATCATCAGTGGCCATACATTCTTGTCCGTCTGCCATGCTATACTATCGGGCCGTGATCACTCGGGAGTTGATCACGGGTATATACCTGTACTTTATACATGATACATGTGATGACTAAAGTCAGGTTGGCTCGAGGAGTACCCGCGAGTGATTCACGGATTGGGGGCTGAAAGGACCTTTGTCCCGACGGCCCTCTGGGTGGATCTTTGTGGCGGAGTGACAGGGTAGGTTGAGACCACCTAGGAGAGAGGTGGGCTTGGCCCTGGTCGGCGTTCGCGGTGTCTTCAAGATAACACGTTTAACGAGATCTTGGTATTTGATCTGAGTCTGGCTACTGGCCTATACGCACTAACCATCTACGCGGGGACAGTTATGGGCACTCGACGTCGTGGTATCAGCCGAAGCCTTCGTGATGTCAGCGACTAAGTGGCGCGCGCCGGATTGGACTGGAACGCCTACTAGGCTAGGTCTGCTTCCGGCCGCGTTCGCAACGTGCAGGTGTGCAAAGGGCGATGGGCCCAGACCCCTGCGCCATAGGATTTAGACCGGCGTGCTGACCTCTGTGTTGTGCCTAGGTAGGGCTGCGACGTGTTGATCTTCCGAGGCCGGGCATGACCCAGAAAAGTGTGTCCGGCCAAATGGGATCGAGCGTGTTGGGTTATGTGGTGCACCCCTACAGGGAAGTTAATCTATTCGAATAGCCATGATCTTCGGTAACAGGACGACTTGGAGTTGTACCTTGACCTTATGACAACTAGAACCGGATACTTAATAAAACACACCCTTCCAAGTGCCAGATACAACCGATGATCGCTCTCTCACAGGGCGACGAGGGGAGGATCATCGGTTAGGATTATGCTATGCGATGATACTTGGAGGACTTCAGTCTACTCTCTTCTACATGCTGCAAGACGAAGGCTGCCAGAAGCGTAGTCTTTGACAGGATTAGTTATCCCCCTATTATTCTGGCATTCTGCAGTTCAGTCCACATATGATACCCTTATTCCATTTGATACCCATGCATATGTAGTGTAGCTTCTTGCTTGCGAGTACTTTGGATGAGTACTCACGGTTGCTTTCTCCTTCTTTTTCCCTATCCCTTCTACCTGGTTGTCGCAACCAGATGTTGGAGCCCAGGAGCCAGACGTCACCGTCGACGATGACTCCTACTACACCGGAGGTGCCTACTACTACGTGATGCCCGCTGACGACGACCAGGAGTAGTTAGGAGGATCCCAGGCAGGAGGCCTGCGCCTCTTTCGATCTGTATCCCAGTTTGTGCTAGCCATCTTATGGCAACTTGTTTAACTTATGTCTGTACTCAGATATTGTTGCTTCCACTGACTCGTCTACGATCGAGCTCTTGTATTCGAGCCTTCGAGGCCCCTGGCTTGTAATATGATGCTTGTATGACTTATTTTATTTGTAGAGTTGTGTTGTGATATCTTCCCGTGAGTCCCTGATCTTGATCGTACACGTTTGCGTGTATGATTAGTGTATGATTGAAATAGGGGCGTCACACAACCCCTCTGTCGCTCAAACTCCGCCACCGCCGCAGCGCTCACCGTCGTCCTCAGCCTTGGCCGCTGCATCAACCTGAGATTGTCCCGAGAATGGTGGCGACCTCCGTAGTTGTCGGGGATATGCCCCACGGTATGACCCGACCGGAAGTATGACCCGGCCGGGCTTGGCATTTTCATTGGTAACCCGTCGGAGTGGCGACTCATGAACCTGGCGACTCATGGATGGCCCTAACGGCGGGTCAGACGGATGACAAGGCCCAAGGCCCAGCAGGCCGTTTTATACTCTGGTGGGCCGACTTAAGAGGAAGACATAAGGAATATTCTCTTGCAAAGGAAGCAAGACTAGGACTCCACTTGTAATAGATTAATCCTAATCCTACTAGGACTAGTCATGTAACCCGCCCCTTCATCATATATAAGGAGGGGCAGGGCACCCCAAGAGGGACAGAAAAATAGCTAAGGCTAGACACAACTAGAGGAGAGTCGGCTTTTGCGGCGACTCTCTCATGAGCATAATGAGATCTAGCCACAAACAACATGTAGGGATATTACCGGATGATGTTTCCCGGGGCCCGAAGCTGTCTAAATCCTTGTCTTGTGTTGCGTCTCTCGATTCCGCTCAACCCCTCTCAAGCTACTACAAAGATGCGTTGGCCTCACGACTAAGTCCTCACACTAGGACATCTGCCGTGACAATTTCACGACAGTTGGCGCCCACCGTGGAGCTGCACGGTGGTGTTGAGTTTTTTGAGGGATCTTCTTCAGGGATCGAGAAGCTTGCAATTTTTTCGGATGAAGAAGAATCATTGCGGAGGGATTTACATTATTTTGGAGACAAGCAGTCAGATTTGATACTCATCCGAGATTCAAGAGAAAATTAGGATTATGATTTGTTCATAGCCACAAGTTGCCGATACAATTCGCCGGGATCGAAAGTGTGGTGGCCGAATCCGATTATTACTGCATCCACAAGAAGCGGTCCGATCGGCCAAGCTGTTGCTGCTCCAAGAAGAGAAGTCCTGGGATACATGTCCCGATGGAATCAATGGTAGTTCCTGCTGCTACTTTGGGTGTGGAGGACAGATCAACTCCAAATACTTTCACTAAGGGAGCGACTAGTACTACTAGTTTGACTCATATACAGATTTGAAGAGACATTCAAAGGGATATGGAAAGCAAGAGCTATCAAGTGGCAGGGTTTTTACGTGAACAACAAAAAATAAACTACCGCAAAAAAAGAAAAAAAGAAAAAGAAAGAAAGGTGGAAGAAAAATTGGCACTGGCAATTGTTGTCCCTAGTACGACATCAACCGAGGCAAATCAATCACGATCTGGAAGTGGATACAAGCATGACCCGGAGGAGGATTCGCGCATAGGATGGAATCGGATTCGCCTTTCGTCGCCTCTGAGCCCCTGCAGTCTCGTTATCGCATCAAACCGCTGCCAGGCCTCACCTCGCGGCCAAGCCGCCTCCGCTGCAGTGACCCACCGCGGGTGAGCCGCCACCGTCGAGCTACTGTAACTTGCCCCCGACGGAGCATATTACGAGTTGCCTCTGCTTGGGCCACTCTGCTGTGGCCGCGGCCCGCGGGGGCATCTTCACCCGCTAGCCACCCTGAACCGGCCGAGCCCGCCTCTGAGTCGCCGGCCGCCCCGAGTCTCTGCTGCCTCTGATCTACTACTGCAAGCCGCCGTCGTGCGTTCACCAGAAGCTGCTGCCTTGAGCCGTTGCCAAGGGGGCGGCCCGCGCAGCCTCGTGCCAGGTCACCGGATCCGGCCATGGTTCGTCTCTGGCTCCCCCTTGACGGCCACGCTTCCTTTCTTCGCCATGAGCCGCCCTGGCCGGGTTGCTCCGCCGCTGGCTGCTGAGCCTTCTAGCCTTGAATCGGCCCTGAGCCGCCATCGCTGTGAGCCGCCCTTGTTGACTCGCCACTGCTACAGGCCGCCGTGACTGATATCCAAGGAATAAAGAGACAAGAGAAAAATTCACTGTAGGTCACAAAACTTGAGCTGGCTGACACTTAAGTACCACTACTTCAAAATACCCGAAATATAGTCCATATACTTGCGCAGGGGGTTCACTTTGGTCTGTATATATGAATTGAGCTATGTATTTGCTGATTTGCCCGAGTCAGTCGTTGCCATCTGTGCTTTGACCGCCACATGTGCAGCACCTGTCGGGGGGGCATTAATACTAGATGGCTGGAGGTTTTTTTGCAAATGCGCGCACCTGGTCGGACCGCACCTGGTCGCCCTGCCTTATCCCCTCTCGCTCTCCGCTTCCTCTCCTCCCGAACCCTAGCCAACTCCCGTCCGCGCCGCCGCAGCCATTGTCGACACCGTCGCCTTCCGCCGCCGCAGCCATTACCGACGCCCTCCTCCGCCTCCTCTGTCTCCTCCTTCATGTCGTCTTCCAGCTCCATCCGCTCAGCGCTGCGTGGCCGCTCCGTTGCTGTACCACTGATCGGGTGCCCGGATTGCGGCGAGCAGGTGAGGTTCTACCGGTCTAGCACCGATGAGCACGATGGATGGATCTTCTACAAGTGTGTGAACCACCATGTAAGTGCCAGTCCAGTAGATTCATGCCGTGTCAACTCACTTTAGTAATGAAGCAGAGCAGCTGGTTAACTAATGCGGTAGTTTAGAGCAATGCAGTAGTTTAGAGCAATGCAGTAGTTGGTTAACAAGGTTAACTAATTTTGCCACTGATTAATCAGGTCACTTGTGATTTCTGGCACTGGGAGCTTGAGTATGTGTAGCATCTGGTTGAAACAAGGCGTCTGGTTGGTGATGCTGCTGTAGATGCAATTGGTGCAGCTGAGGACAGGAGGGAAGAGCTTGAGAGGCAGAGGAGTGAATCAATGGCAGGCAGAGGCAGGGCCGGAAGGGTCATGGCTGGGAGAGGCAGGGCTGGAAGAGATAATTATGGCAGCTCCAGTGAGAATAAGTATGCTACCAAGCAGCAAATTGCTATGCTTTTAGGGTTAGGCAGAGAGATTTTGATGCTGCTGAAGCTGATGATTGGTTTTGTTGTAGTGCTTTGTGTGATGTGTTTCACCTTAATTATGAAGAAGTGAAGTGTTGTTAATTAAGTAGGTGCAGGTGTGTAATTGAGCATACTAAAATGGTTGCTTTTGTTTGCTCAGTAATGCTTAGTTGTAATGCTTGTTGTAATGGATAATATGTCAGTAATGTGAAGCCTGCTTGACCTACTTGCTTTGAAATGCTAGACCTAATTGATTTGAAAAAACTGACAGATGTATTTCATGTCAGAAGTGTAGTTCAACTAATTCTGACAGAAAGTTTGCAGTTCACTGAATTTTTATAGTTAACTGAATTTAGTTTGCAGTTCACTGAATTTAGTTTGCAAAGTTAACTGGATTGTACTTAACATTATTGCTTTCAAATTACTGACAGAAATTCCTGTCAGAACTGAACTAACTTTGCAAACTAATTGCTGTACTAAATGAAGTAAGTTATTCTCAGCACAACTGAACTCAAAAGCAAGCATTTACTTGCACCTGCTGCAAACACCCACCCAGCAACTTGCACCTCTACATGTAGCTTTGGTCCACCACCAGTCCACCACCACCACCAGATCCCCTTCTTCTTCCTCATCTTTCATCTTCAATTTCGTGCACCACCAGATCCCTTCTCTCCTCTGTCCAATAGCCCCAACAGATCCCCTTGTCATCTTCAGCTAGCAGCAACCATGGTGTCCTGGGATGATCTCCCTAGTTCTTCTGAAGATGACTCTGTGACCAGCAAGGTTAGTGTGCTCCTCAATCTCACACAAATCCAGTCTAGGGTTTCTCAGCTAGGGTTTCTCTCTCAATTGATTCCAAATGTCTCTCTTTTGTTTAGCCACCTGCCACAATATCCTGTGAGGAATGGAGTGGCTTGGCTACAGATCTGCCTAGCTTAAGATGTGGGCATGGATCTTTGTGTGAGAAGCATGTGGCATTTGAATCTGTTGATACTAGCAGAAGGTTTCTAGATTGTGCACAGAAGGTTAGTAATTTTTTTGCATTTTTATTAGTATGTTTTAAGTTCCATCATCATGCACAGTACTGAATACTGGCAGTTATCTGAATCTCTTTTTTGTATGTTCTAAATTGTTAGGAGGTACCTAAATGCAGATATGTTGAGTGGGTTGACCCTGAGTGGCCCGATGCTCTGAAGATGAGCCTAGCTAGTATATGGACCATGTATGAAGAGGAGAAAAAACATAGGCTCAGACAGAATGTTGTGAGTGCTGAAGAAAACTTGAAGGTTCTTGAAGAGAAGAAGAAGATGGAGAATGAGTTGAGGCACTTCAAGCTTGATTTTGCTAAGATGGTGGCTGAGAAGGAGCAGGCAATGAGCCAACTAGGCAGCACACAACTTGCTCTGACTGATCTAAAGGAAGAACTTGAGAAGAAGAAGATGACAGACAAGTCAGTAACCAACATTCATCAGGTATTCAGGGTTAAAGCAGAGAAAGAGAGGGACCAAGTAGTGCAGGAGAGGGACCAAGTGATTCAAGAAAGGGATGACTTGAAGCATGAGAAAAAGAAGCTTGAGTACATGATTGGTGACCTATTCAAACACAAAGAGGCCACCTAGGAGAAGATAAGGAAGCTGAAGGGCATGCTGAATGAATTTGATTGAATTTGTGTCATTGTAAAAAAAATCACTTTGTATCTTTCCTCCTGGATTTGTGTCAGTTGTACTTTTGTCAAATGTTAACTAAATTGGGTTAAGATAAGAAATTGAAGTGGGTTAAGATAAGAAATTGAAGTTGGTTCAGATAAGAAAATGAAGTTAATTGTCTCTATCTTATATGACTGAATTTATATGCCTGCAGTTGCTATTTTATATGACTGAATTTGCCTGAATTTATATGTCTGCAGTAGTTGTTTTATATGACTGAATTTGTATGCCTGTACCAAATTTTTCTTAAAGAAAAAAAATTACACAAAAAGAGTTTTGCCTAGGTCTCGAACCTAGGACTTGTGGTATTGAACGTTGGTGGCAATGCAAGTGTGGTAAGTAGTAGTGCTTTGATCAAGGGCAGGTACTAACGTAGCTATTTAGCAGTTGCTAGTGGCCCAATGGCTCACGCCTCTTCCGTTTCCTTGTCTGCTCTTTAAGCCCACCCACCCACCGCTCCACTCTCCACTCTCCACTCAGTCCACAGCGTCGCCTCGGTTACCCCGCACCAAACCCCCACGCAAGAAAACCCTCGCCGCCGACCACCACACCGCCGCCGCGGACATGGAGAACTGCCCCGCCTGGAAGAGGGTCATCGATGACCTCGCAGGCGACGACAAGGCCATGCGCGTGGACCTGACGGAGATCGGGAAGTGGTTCCCCAGCTGTTCGACACTGCGTCACCATGCGCGTGGCCTCTTGAAGGTCATGACCGACGATGAGCTGGACCGCGCCTGCCCCGTCCACGACGGTATCCACTATGCACTTGTCCTCCGCTTCGCGATGCAGGAGACACGCTCCGACGACCCAGGGCAACGAGCCCGGTGGTGGATGTACCGGTCTGCCACTGCGCCGCGGCAGCCGGATCCGGTGCGCGTCTGCCACAACGTCGACCTGGCCGTCCCCGCACCTGTCAACACTGCCTACTGGGACCACTACCAGCCCGACTACCTCAGGCGCGACGATGTCTCCGAGTACATCTCATCTGACTCAGAGTACGACTCCGGCTCCGACGACGACTCTGGCTACGCCGCCGACTCGTCTTGGTCGACTGGCTGGGAGGAGCCGGAGGTGATTGTGCTCTCTGACAACGAGCCGGAGGTCAATGTGGCAGCGCCCGTCGTCCCCGAGCCGGAGGTCCACATGGTGGCGCCGGTCGCCAGGGAGGGTGACAAGCACCGCCCCATTGACATCGAGCTGCGTCCCAATGTTCCTGACATCGTCAAGCAGGAGGTGGAGGTGGTCTTGGCCCTGCAAGCACATGACGTCGCAGCACAGCCAGAGAGGAAGAAGAAGAGGAAGGTGGCGGCTGACATGGTGGTTCGCCGCTCGAAGCGCCTCCAGAAGTTGAAGAACTAAAGATGATGCAGTTGCAGTAGAAGGCATGAAGAAGATGCAGCTGCAGTAGTTAGGTATGCTGAAATATACAGATTTTCAGCATATAAGTTATAAAATATTAGTTTGTTAGGTGTGCTTGTATATTCCGACCGGGCTTGGCATTTTCATTGGTAACCCGCCGAAGTGGCGACTCACGAAACTGGCGACTCACGGATGGCCCTAACGGCGGGTCAGACGGACGACAAGGCCCAAGGCCCAGCATGACGGTTTATACTCTGGTGGGCTGGCTTAAGAGGAAGACATAAGGAATATTCTCCTGCAAAGGAAGCAAGACTAGGACTCCACTTGTAATAGATTAATCCTAATCCTACTAGGACTAGTCATGTAACCCGCCCCTTTAGCATATATAAGGAGGGGCAGGGCACCCCAAGAGGGACAGAAAAATAGCTAAGGCTAGACACAACTAGAGGAGAGCCGGCTTATGCAGCGACTCTCTCATGAGCATAATGAGATCTAGCCACAAACAACATGTAGGGCTATTACCGGATGATGTTTCCCGGGGCCCGAAGCTGTCTAAATCCTTGTCTTGTGTTGCGTCTCTCGATTCCGCTCAACCCCTCTCAAGCTACTACAAAGATGCGTTGGCCTCACGACTAAGTCCTCACACTAGGACATCTGCCGTGACAATTCCACGACAGTAGTAGATCTGCGTCCGTAAGTTTTTGCTTTTCGGCACCTTAGATATGCTTTAGGGTTTGCAAGTTCTTCAGTGTTCTTCACTGTTCATCATAGATTCTTCGTAGTTTCTCCACCGCATCCTCTTTTGATCTAAAAGAAGTATGGAACTCATGCGGTAGCTGTTTTGCATCCATTTTAGATGCTAGTAGATCCCCTTTTCTTGTACAAAGGCCTCCTTAGAACTGATGAACTCCTCTGTACTGGTTTTTTAGGTCTAGATTTATGTTCCTTTTTTGAACAATCTTGATCCAAAATAATAGCAATAGCCTGTGAAACTTGTTTATCTCAGTACTTAGCCAATTTTTTGTCGCTGGCAACTTTTGAATACCTTTAGTCATGGCGGCTTATCGTGCCGGCTCATTTTTCCTTCATATATCATTAGCCCTTACTTAAGCCGCCATTACTCATATGTATTGCGATCATTAACCTGTGATTCCACCAATTAACTTGAACTAGCAAATTACTTTCTTTTTAGCTTGTCCTTTTTCACCATGCCGCCAAAGACGACAACAATCTACAATTGGGTCCCTTCCACAGTCACTGATGACACTTTGAAGGATTTTGTCACCATTGGGTATTTACCAGAGAAGAACATTATGTCCTATCGCGCCCCTGACCCGGCCGAAGAAAAACCTCAACCCAAAGATGGTGAAGTCATCGTCTTTACCGACCATATGACCCGGGGTTTTTCACCGCCAGGCTCAAAATTCTTCAGAGATGTTCTGCACTTTTTCAAGCTTCATCCACAAGATCTTGGACCAAATTCCATATCAAATATCTGCAATTTCCAAGTTCTCTACGAGGTTTATCTTCAAGAAGAACCTACTGTTGAACTCTTCAGAGAGTATTTCTATTTAAACCGCCAGAATGAATACACCAACGGCCCCAGCTTGGAACTTGGTGGAATTTCGATTCAGCGCAGACGGGATGCTGTCTTTCCCTTAGTAGTCTTGCCAAGCCATCCCAAGGATTGGAACCAAACTTGGTTTTACTACAAAGACACGTTGCCAGCTCATGAAAAACCAATGACGGGTTATCGCGCGGAGCATCTTGACGCTAAGTTTTCACTCCCTGACAAGCTTTCTGCCGCTGAACGTAAGAAGCTCATCCCAACCATCAAAAGTGTTCAAGCTTTGCTGGGAAATGGCTTAACTGGTGTTGACTTGATCCGCTGTTGGATCGCATGGCGGATCATCCCTTTGAGCCGTTGTCCTGACTTAATGTACAATTACACCGGAGGAGCAGACAATCTGTTGCGTTATAGCTCTCTACGTCTGACTGAAGAAGCCATCGTTGAAATGTCAACTACCCTTGTAAACAGTAAATATGAAGACCGCAGTAAAGTAGGATTGAATCCTTTTTACAAACTTAACCCGGCACCAGAGGTAAATCCTCTTGACTCCTTTTTTCTTTAGTAGTTAAGCACTTGCATGATGTTTCAACCTGTTATTTGCCTACAGGCCAAATCTGACTTTTGGAAAGTCAAATATGATCGTGAGGCCGCCAAAAAAGCTAGAGCCGCCGCAATAGCCACAAAGAAGACCACCAGAAAATCCAAAAAGAAACCAACCGCTTCTGATCTCCTCAAGCTGGATGACGCCTCTGAGTCGGAGGTAGCCCTTGACTCTCTTGGCCTGCTTTTTAACAACCTTATTGACACTAACTATTGCCAGGATGACACGGGGGCCAGTCAAGTAGTAGAAGAAGAGGTAACTATTTCCTCCGACTCAGAACCTTTGCCAAGACAGAAACCTCGACTGGTAACCCGAAAAGTAAGGTTTTCACACCATTTGGCTTATTTGGATCCTCATTTTCTTTTGAAAAAACAACAACATGAGAGCCGCCGTCAGACCCGGACCAGTGACGACAATGAACTGCCCTCCGGCTTACCGAAAACTCCTCGGAAATGCCAGAATGAGATTTCTTTCACCTTTGACTTTTGCCTTTATCAATGAATCTATTTCATTGCTCTTTTTAATTGTGATTTCACTTTTGCAGGAGGTCTCTCGTTCTTTTGGTGATTCTTCACAAACTCAACTTCTGGCTTTCAAGACTGCCCCTGGGTAAAGATAATTATCCTTCTTCTGCATCTTTAAGTCTGCATCATTATACTGACTCATCAAATTCCTCTTAGTGGTCAAGCAAAACCCAAGTAGGCCAGGGTGGTTAAGCCGACTGAAAACTCGGAAGCCGCTGAACCGGCACTGCCAACTCCTGCCCCGGGACAACCTGAAGCACCAGAAGACCCTGCTATCAACATTCAAATAGATCCTCCTGAGCCGTCTGTTGACGAAACTGTTCTCAACCCATCTATTGTTGAACTGTCAAGCTCAGCTAACCCGCCGGTGACTTATGACAGTGACGTTTTAATCACTGGTAGTAGATTTGTTGAACCGAGCAATCCAATTGTGCTAGCCAGACACTCCGCCAAGCAAGAGGCTTTGGAAAAGCAAAAAGTGCGGTTTGACATCTCTCACTATGCTCACCTGGGTATTAGTGATGTGCTATCTGGCTACCTTAGTCATGTGCATTCCAGCCGTGACTCTGAAATTGAGATGGTCAAACAGCTGCAACTAAAATATGAGGTATGTTCTCCAGCTTTCATTAGTTTATCTGCTCTACTAGCCCCCCAAGTCTCCTGATTATGATAAACTTGAATGGTTTGTAGGCTTGTGATATAGGTTGATGAGCATAATATTACATGTCGTCCCTAAGGACTGGCTTAATTCATCATGAATGAGCCGGTACTTAACTTCATAACTTTGTTGACCCAGTCCAAACTAATATTGTTATCCGGCTTAAGAGGAAAAACTTTCTGAATATCATGCATTAGCCCCCAAGTGCCAAGAGTTGTTACCTCTAAAACACTTGGGACTTTTTATAAGATTCATTTCTGCATTTAAAAATTGCTTTAGCAGACATTAGCCCCCAAGTGCCGAGTGGTGTTGCTTTGCAAAATACTTGGGACTTTAATCATAATGACCTCTATTGGAATAAACTCTGACACACTTGTGCATGTCTGCAGACCGCCATAACTGACTTGGATTCTTAACTAGCTGATGCGAAAACCCGGTTGGCGGCTCAAGAGACTGAGATAAAGAATACCGAATCCAAACTCCAGTTGAGCCTATCTGAAGTAGAGAACTGAAGACCAGTTTTGATGTAGAGAAAAAATCTTGGGCCGATGAAAAAACCTTGCTGACACAGCGTGCTGAAACGACCGAGGCGGCTCTCAAAGAGGTTACTGATACGTCTCCAACGTATCTATAATTTTTGATTGCTCCATGCAATATTATCTACTATTTTGGACATTATTGGGCTTTATTATCCACTTTTATATTATTTTTGGGACTAACCTATTAACCGGAGGCCCAGCCCAGAATTGTTGTTTTTTTGCCTGTTTTAGGGTTTCGAAGAAAAGGAATATCAAACGGAGTCCAAACGGAATGAAACCTTCGGGAACGTGATTTTCTCAACGAATAAGATCAGGGAGACTTGGACCCTACGTCAAGAAATAAAACAGGAGGCCACGAGGTAGGGGGCGCACCTACCCCCACCAGGTGCGCCCTCCACCCTCGTGGGCCCCCTGTTGCTCCACCAACGTACTCCTTCCTCCTATATATATCCACGTACCCCCAAACAATCAGATACGGAGCCAAAACCCTAATTCCACCGCCATAACTTTCTGTATCCATGAGATCCCATCTTGGGGCCTGTTCCGGAGCTCCGCCGGAGGGGGCATCGATCACGGAGGGCTTCTACATCAACACCATAGCCTCTCCGATGAAGTGTGAGTAGTTCACCTCAGACCTACGGGTCCATATTTAGTAGATAGATGGCTTCTTCTCTCTTTTTGGATCTCAATACAATGTTCTCCCCCTCTCTTGTGGAGAACTATTCAATGTAATCTTCTTTTTGTGGTGTGTTTGTTGAGACTGATGAATTGTGGGTTTATGATCAAGTCTATCTATGAACAATATTTGAATCTTCTCTAAATTCTTTTATGTATGATTGGTTATCTTTGCAAGTCTCTTCGAATTATCAGTTTGGTTTGGCCTACTAGATTGATCTTTCTTGCAATGGGAGAAGTGCTTAGCTTTGGGTTCAATCTTGCGGTGTCCTTTCCTGGTGGCAGTAAGGGCAGCAAGGCACGTATTGTATTGTTGCCATCGAGGATAACAAGATGGGGGTTTCTTCATATTGCATGAGTCTATCCCTCTACATCATGTCATCTTGCTTAAAGTGTTACTCTGTTTTTAACTTAATACTCTAGATGCATGCTGGATAGCGGTCGATGAGTGGAGTAATAGTAGTAGATGCAGGTAGGAGTCGGACTACTTGTCTCAGGCGTGATGCCTATATACATGATCATACCTAGATATTCTCATAACTATGCTCAATTCTGTCAATTGCTCAACAGTAATTTGTTCACCCACCGTAGAATACTTATGCTCTTGAGAGAAGCCACTAGTGAAACCTATGGCCCCCGGGTCTATCTTTATCATATTGATCTCCTACTACTTAGTTATTTCCTTTGCTATTTACTTTACCTTTATTTTACTTTTCATCTTTTATCATAAAAATACCAAAAATATTATCTTATCATATCTATCAGATCACACTCTCGTAAATGGCCCTATAGGGATTGACAACCCCTATTTACGTTGGTTGCGAGGATTTATTTGTTTTGTGCAGGTGCGAGGGACTCGCGCGTAGCCTCCTACTGGATTGATACCTTGGTTCTCAAAAACTGAGGGAAATACTTACGCTACTTTGTTGCATCATCCTTTCCTCTTCGGGGAAAACCAACGCAATGCTCAAGAGGTAGCAGTTACCGCTGAACTCACCGATTTAAAAAGCCGCGTGTCTCAGATGGTCTCTGCAATCTTTGGTGAGTTCTCATATTATTTACTTAAGCTCTATTTTTGCCATCATAATGTATGCCGCCTGCTTAACCTTTGGGAATACCTCATAGGTCCACGGAGCAGCAATCTGAGCCAAAACAGCCTGATAAAGCTCAAGGCGGTTTACACCCTGGTGGACCAACTGTATACTGGAGCTCAATGGGCTCTTGCGATTATCTCCTCAGCCAACCAAGGACCAAACCTTTTGAGTGACGTCTTGAAGAAGTTATCTATCTTACCTGCCAGATTCCAAGAAGTCAAGCGGTCCTATGCGAGAGCCGGAGCCCTAACTGCTCTAAGCTATTCCAAAGCCTGGGTGCCGAAGCTAGACCCGGCGGATGTAGCCAAGGGGTATCCCAGCTTTAAGGAAGATGGGACTCCGTTTGACCAAGAAGATTTTGCTGCTTGCGTGAAGGAAATTCGTCCTCATGCTACCATCCTTGGCGACGAGACCAATGTTGATAAGTATCAGCCGGGTTTTGATGCTGAAAATAAAAAGATGGCAACTCCTTAGTATAAAGTGACAGATCTAATCCCGCCGGTTCGCCAACACACCTTTGCCCCGGAAATTGACCCGTCTGGTTTAATTGACGATGAAGCGGAGTTCGTCGCTCTTCACGGCTTTGACTGGTCCAAGCCCAATTTTTGAGTGGTGGAGGAGGATGAAACGTCAAGGGATGAGTCGTAACCATCAAACAACCCAGCCAAGATTTGATGAACCGGCTTTAGTTTAAGATCTGCTCAGGAGAAAAACAGAATTACCCTTTTGGGCTCCAAATGCCTTGTAGTAGGCTTAGCTTAAAACTTCATGTACTGCCAATGCCATCGTGCATATTGTGTTGCGTACAACACTTTTATCCGCCATGTCAACATATGCTTTACATCCTTTACCATATCTGTAACGTTTGAATCTGTTCCTGTATGTAAAAGATGAAAAACTGTCCTGGCGGTTTGTCACCGGACGGGTCAAAACACCCAATACATAACTATGGAGAGTAACATAACGGTATAATCAAGGCTAGATGTAAGCATAAATAAAATGGAAAGTCTTTGATTAAAGAAAACACAGATAAGTCTGTTTATGAATTTTAAACGACCATATCATACCTGTGTTCTTGAATCTGGACTGCCGGCTTATGTGACACAAACAGTAAGGGTGACAACCCAATCTTTTTAGAAGCCAATACTTCCATATGCAGGATGACTGTTATACATTGGCAATTCATTGTCAAAGAACCAAGCCGGTTTAAATTGAAACCATACTTAAAGTGAGATTTTTAGACAACAAAAACCATAAAAACAAAAGATTATCTTTGAAACAATGTAAATCAAGAACCAAGAAAGATTTGGAGGCTTCTGATTTGAATACAATCAGTGAACCGGACCAAAAGGGTTAAGCTAGGATTCAAATACGATCATGTAGCCCCCGGTGGCTTTGGCGTTGCGCCGATCAAGAGGGTACCGACAGCTATGTTCTCTTTGGTTCGAATACGACCTATGTTTGAACAGGAAACCCCCAAATGACCTTGAGAGGTTTTTAATGACCCTGATTTGAATACAATCCAAGTTGGACCCAAAAGGGGTTAAGCTATGATTCAGATATGATCAAGAAGCCCCCTAGTGAGTTTGGCTTTGCGCCGATCAAGAGGGTAACGACAGCTATGTTCTCTTTGGTTCGAATACGACCTATGTTTGAAGAGGAAGCCCCCTAGTGATCATGAGGTTTAACGGCTAAATTCGAATACGATCATGAGCCGGACCAAGAGGGTTAAGCTGAATTCGAATACGACCAGCCCCCAATTGGTCGTTTTATCATTAGAATAACAAAGACATGTGATCATTGAGGATGAAAAGGACAGAGGTCTTGCTTTATTACTTTATCATAATATATACTATTTCAAAGTATGTACATTATGAGAGCCGGTGGCTCAAGTGTAGTAAGGCCGAAGATGAGCAACATTCCACGGCTGTCGGGTCTCCTCCTCCGACTTAGGTGAGTCTTTGTGCTCTCGAACATCGATAAGGTAGTATGACCCGTTATTCAAGTTCTTGCTGATCACAAAGGGTCCTTCCCAAGGTGGGGATAGCTTGTGCGCATCAGACTGATCATGGATGAGCCGGAGCACCAAATCACCTTCTTGAAAGGTTCTTGACTTAACCCGATGGCTGTGATAATGGCGCAGGCCCTGTTGGTAAATCGCTGAGCGGGCTGCTGCCAAGTCACGTTCTTCATCTAATAGGTCAAGTGCATCCTGACGGGCTTGTTCGTTATCAGCTTCAACGTAAGCCGCCACTCGGGGTGAGTCATGACGGATGTCACTGGGCAGGACTACTTCTTCTCCATAAACCATGAAGAAAGGCGTATAAGCCGTAGACCTGTTTAGGGGTAGTATTGATGCTCCATATCACAAAGGGCAACTCTTCCACCCAACAACCCGGCGTCTATTGTAAAGGGATCATAAGCCGGGGTTTTAGACCTTTCAGGATTTCCTGATTGGCTCTTTTAGCTTGACCATTGGATTGGGGGTGAGCTACTGATGAAACATCAAGCCGGATATGTCCCCGTTGACAGAATTCTTCCATAGCTCCTTGGGACAGGTTAGTGCCATTGTCAGTGATAATGCTGTGTGGAAAGCCAAAACGAAAGATCACTTTCTTCATGAATTGAACCGCCATGGCCGCATCACACTTACTAACCGGCTCTGCCTCAACCCACTTTATGAATTTGTCCACTGCCACCAAAAGGTGCGTCTTTTTATATTTGGATCTTTTGAAAGGTCCAACCATATCAAGCCCCCAGACTGCAAATGGCCAAGTAATTGGAATCATCCGCAATTCCTGAGCTGGCACGTGCGCCCGTCGTGCAAATTTTTGACACCCATCACACCTACTGACCAGATCCTCTGCATCGGCGTGAGCCGTTAGCCAGTAAAAACCATGACGGAAAGCTTTGGCCACAAGAGACTTTGAACTGGCATGATGGCCACAATCTCCTTCATGGATCTCACGAAGAATTTCTTGACCTTCTTCAGGAGAGACACAACGTTGAAATGCTCCGGTGACACTACGATGATACAACTCACCATTGGAAATTGTCATTGACATAGACCACCGGGTTATCTGTCTAGCCAAGGTCTCATCCTCCGGCAACTCGCCCCGGGTCATATAAGCCAAGTACGGCACTGTCCAATCTGGAATGACATGAAGAGCCGCCACCAATTGTGCTTCCGGGTCTGGAACAGCCAACTCTTCCTCTGTAGGCAACTTGACAGAAGGGTTATGCAGAATATCTAAAAAAGTGTTAGGCGGCACCGGCTTACGCTGAGATCCCAACCGGCTTAAAGCATCAGCTGCTTCGTTCTTTCTGCGTTCAATGTGCTCCACTTGATAACCCTTGAAGTGTCCAACAACAGCGTCAACCTCACAGCGATAAGCCGCCATGAGAGGATCCTTGGAGTCCCACTTGCCTGATACTTGCTGAGCCACCAAATTTGAGTCGCCAAGGCACCTTACCCGGCTTAAACTCATTTCTTTAGTCATTCGAATACCATGGAGTAAGGCCTCATACTCAGCTGCGTTGTTAGTACAAGGAAACCTCAATCGCAACACATAACAAAATTTGTCACCTCGAGGGGAAGTTAAAACAACTCCAGCCCCCGAGCCTTCCAATTGACTGGACCCATCAAAATGAATCGTCCAATATGTGTTGTCTGGCTTCTCTTCAGGTATCTGCAACTCCGTCCAATCGTTAATCAAGTCCACCAGTGCTTGAGATTTGATGGCAGTACGTGGCACATACTTTAAACCATGAGACCCAAGTTCAATGGCCCACTTGGCGACTCGTCACGTGGCTTCTCTATTTTGAATAATATCTCCTAAAGGAGTAGAGCTAACCACAGTGATAGGATGACCCTGAAAGTAATGCTTAAGCTTCCGGCTCACCATGAACACCCCATAAACAAGTTTCTGCCAATGTGGATATCTTTGTTTGGACTCAATGAGCACCTCACTGACGTAGTAAACTGGCTGTTGAACCAGATATTCCTTGCCAGCCTCTTTGCACTCTACAACAATGGCCACACTGACATCACGTGTGTTAGCAGCCACATATAACAACAGTGGCTCCTTATCAACGGGAGCAGCAAGAACCGGCGGCTCAGCGAGCTGTCTTTTCAGATCTTCAAAGGCAGAGTTAGCAGCATCACTCCAAACAAAATCATCCGTCTTCTTCATCATTTGATATAACAGCATAGCCTTCTCACCTAACCGGCTTATGAACCGGCTTAAAGATGCAACACGACCTGCCAGCCGCTGAACGTCATTGATGCACGTTGGCTTAGCCAAAGACGTAATCACCTTGATTTTCTCCGGGTTAGCCTCAATGCCTCCGTTAGACACCAAAAAACCCAAATGCTTGCCCGCCAGTACTCCAAAAATGCACTTGGCCTGGTTAAGAATCATCTTGTAGACCTGGAGGTTATCAAATGTTTCCTTCAGATCATCTGTCAAGGTTTCCTTCTCTCTGGATTTCACCACTATATCGTCCACATAAGCATGAACATTACGCCCAATCTGATTGTGAAGACAGTTCTGCACACACCGCTGATAAGTCGCCTGGGCACTCTTAAGCCCAAAAGGTATGGACACATAGCAAAAGGCTCCAAATGGAGTAATGAAAGTTATCTTCTCCTGGTCCTTAACCGCCATCTTGATCTGATGGTAACCAGAATAAGCATCCAAAAAGCTCAAACGCTCACAACCTGCCGTAGCATCAATGATTTGATCAATACAAGGGAGAGCAAAAGGATCAGCCGGACAAGCTTTGTTTAAGTCCGTGTAGTCCACACACATACGCCAGGTGCCGTTATTTTTAAGCATGAGCACTGGGTTAGCCAACCACTCTGGATGAAAGACTTCAATAATGAACCCGGCTGCCAAAAGCCGGGCCACCTCTTCTCCAATAGCCTTGCGCCTTTCCTCGTTGAACCGCCGAAGAAACTGCCTGACCGACTTAAACTTTGGATCAATATTGAGAGTGTTCTCAGCGAGTTCTCTCGGTACACCCGGCATGTCAGAAGGCTTCCATGCAAAGATATCCCAGTTCTCACGGATGAACTTGATGAGCGCGCCTTCCTATTTGGGATCCAAATTAGCACTGGTAATAAATTGTTCGGATGAGTTGCTAGGCACAAAAACAATCATCTTGGTATCGTCATCTGACTTAAACTTCAGCGCCGACTCATGTTCAGTAGTTGGCTTATTCAAAGATGTCATGTCTGTCGGGTCAACATTGTCTTTGTAGAACTTTAACTCCTCCGTCGCGCAAACAGATTCTGCGTAAGCAGCATCGCCTTCCTCACACTCTTAGGCTACCTTCCGACTTCCATGTACTATGATAGTACCTTTATAACCCGGCATCTTGAGCTGCAGATAAACATAACACGACCATGCCATGAATTTTGCATAAGCCGGTCGTCCAAACAGGGCGTGATACGGGCTCTTGATTTTGACCACCTCAAAGGTTAATTTCTCAGCCCTGGAATCATGCTCATCTCCAAAAGCTACCTCCAGCTCAATCTTACCCACTGGGTATGCCGACTTACCAGGCACCACTCCATGAAAAACAGTGTTGGACGTCTTAAGACTTTTGTCAGTCAACCCCATGCGACGGAACGTCTCATAATAGAGGATGTTGATGCTACTGCCTCCGTCCATGAGTACTTTAGTGAATTTATATCCACCAACCTGAGGCGCCACCACCAAAGCCAGATGACCCAGATTGTCAACCCGGGGAGGGTGATCCTCCCTATTCCACAGAATAGGCTGCTCAAACCATCTCAAATAACGAGGAACCGCCAGCTCAACAGCGT
The DNA here is from genome assembly GCF_003073215.2 of Triticum urartu. NCBI lineage: Eukaryota > Viridiplantae > Streptophyta > Magnoliopsida > Poales > Poaceae > Triticum > Triticum urartu. The sequence continues at coordinate 539,401,027 of NC_053023.1, forward strand.
TGACCGCTCTCTTATGGAGTTTCTGGTCCCTTTTGCATAAACTAGTGGTGAACACATGATACTGCCCACTACTTAGCTGCTTTGGGTTACTCTGAAACCCGGATTGCTGCTGCTGCTGACCTCCTTGGCCAGATTGCTGATTATAACCACCTTGATTACCTTGAGGGCCCTTTCCATGAAAACCGCCACCGCCTGAGCCGCCGCCAGGTCCATGATTACCGTTGAACATGTTAGAATTCTTGAAAGCCTTCATGATCGTACAGTCTTTCCATAGATGGGTGGCCGGCTTCTCCCGGGTGTCGTGTCTTGGACAGGGTTTATTTAGCAACTGCTCGAGGGTGGGACCTGACCCGCCTAACCGAGGAGGTGGTCTCCCCTTACGTTGTTGATTGTTGCCTTGCGCATTCGCCACAAACTCCAAGCTGCTGTCAGCCTTACGTTTATTATTACCTCCTTGATTTGCCGGGTTATGCTGAAGACCCTTAGCATTGCCATTCTTCTTTCCCTTCCGTGTCTTCTCTTCACCAGACGCAGGATTCTTGGTACTATCTGAATCGGCATATTTGACTAGAGCCGCAATCAGCTGGCCCATGTCATTGCAATCACGCTTGAGCCGCCCTAGCTTCTGTTTCAGAGGTTCAAAACGGCAATTTTTCTCCAACATTAAGACCGCGGAGCCGGCATCCATTTTATCAGACGAATGTATTATTTCCTTCACCCGGCGCACCCAATGGGTCGTGGACTCACCTTCTTCTTGCTTGCAATTAGTCAAGTCCACAATTGACATGGGCTGCTTGCATGTATCTTTGAAGTTCTGAATAAACCAGGCCTTTAACTCGGCCCAGGAACCAATGGAATTAGGGGGCAGTCCCTTTAACCAAGTGCGGGCCGTTCCATCCAGCATCATAGTGAAGTACTTAGCTATTGCTGCGTCACTGACCTCCAGCAATTCCGTGTCCATCTCATAACTTTCAGTCCATGCCCCAGGCTGTAAGTCGGCTATGTAATTAGGCACCTTTCGAGGCCCCTTGAAATCCTTTGGCAAACGCTCATTACGCAGAGCCGACACCAAGCAAGGGACACCTCCTTTCCTTGTGGCCACACCTGCTTCAACAGAGGTCATCAGATAAACCGGAAAAGCTTGGTGAGCCGCCTGCTCAGTTGCCTGTTGAACCGCCTGCTCAGCCTCTTGGCGGATCCTATCCTGGTCAACCAAGTTAAGACCTCCATCACGCGCCGGGTCATGCCTGCGCGGCTGGTTACGGCGCTGGGCGTTGCTTGACACGGCTGCTGAGTCCATATGCCTGCTATAGCTCGGGCTCCGGCTTGGGTGAGGGGTTGAATGAATCATGTCTCGACTATAAGAGTATGCCTCCTGCTGTGCCAGAGCCATCTGAAGAAGTTCTCTGACCCTTCGCGTTTCGATCGCCGTCGGATAGTCGCCCTCCATCGGGAGAGCCGCCAAATGTGCCGATGCAGCGATCAGATTCTCCAAAGGGTTAGAAAAATGACCCGGTGGTGTCGGTGTATAATGAGGCGGAGCAGTATTCACGTGAGGGGGTTCCATAGTCCGTGGCTAAACTGGCACCCCAGCCCCGGGTGTTGCAATCCGGTTCACCTCCGGCGGGTTACTGGGACCTGCCCCGGGTGTGTGGAAGAGGTTCCTATGATCGTAAGTCAGAGGCAAACGTGACTGAGTCTTCTGATGCCTTCTCCTCATGACCTCGTTTGATGCGTTCAGGTCCATCGTGAGCCGAAAAGCCTCTGATTGAAGCTGCCGAGCTCTAGCATCCAGAGTCGCCCGCTCCGCAGCCATCCCGACGTCCTCCGCCACTAAGTTTTCCTTAGCTTGTGCTAACTCCTCACGTAATCGTGCCACCTCCGCATTGTGCTGAGCCTGATCTACCGGATCAACCACGGCAGTCAACAGGGTCTTCATCCTGTCCATGAGATCCATCAGCACCTGAGTCGGCGGGCATGCGGGGCCTCCTGTCCCGGCCGCTGCTGACCTGGTGGTTATCGCTGTCGCAACCGTAGAGTTTTGAGCAGGCTGTGTGCCAGTCATGAAGATCCCCGCTCTGTTCGGCGGCTCAAAGGGGTCCGGAAAGCCTGCCATCTTGTAGTTAATACAATGAATCCATCTCACCTGTGGACGGCCCATCGTCAGAGTAGATGGCCGTCTCACCGCCATCCACAGATCCTTCAGAAAGCTCCCCTCCATGGATGCAACCCACGAAGGCACGCCTCACGGCGGGCTGAGTCTGGGCGGGTCTCGCACGCTGAGCCGTCTCGATGAGGTCGGTGCAGATGTCCGGCTCAGGGCCCGGCTCGCCGATCCAGCCGATGAAGACATGGATTCCGCCGAAGGGGACCCGGTACCCATACTCAATTGAGCCGGCATCGGGGCCCCAGCCTGCATCATCGATGTAGAGCTTGCGACGACGACTCTTGGTCATCCGGCCCACATCGTATCCTTGTCATGGAATTGTCACGGCAAATGTCCTAGTGAAAGGACTTAGTCGTGGAGCCATCGCAACTAGGAAGCTTAAAGGGGTTAAATCGGGACAAAGGACACGAGAGGTTTATACTGGTTCGGCCCCTTGCGGTGAAGGTAAAGCCTAGTCCAGTTGATGTGGTATTGCTAGGTTTCGATGACCAAAGGACATGCTAGCTTGGCTCTCGATCTGTTGTTTTTTCCCTAAGCCGCCCCTGGGTCGTCCCCTTATATACACGGGTTGATGCCCTGCGGCCTACAGAGTCCCGGCCGGCTCATACAACGTGTCCGGCTCGGTAACATCTCTTACATGCCTTGCATTACAAGTGTATTCATACATGGCGGTTTATACTTACGGGCCTTAAGCCGCCTCTGGGCTTGGGCCTATTATAAGCCTTATTGTAAACCGTCACCTTGTATATTCTTCGGGCTTCATTTACATAACCTGCCATTGTAGTTGACCCGGCCCCTCCTGGGCAGGTCATACCTGGTAGTCATATCCCCAACACCTACCTATTATGGCATTTCCATAGCCATTCCGAGATATATTGCCATGCAACTTTCCACCGTTCCATTTATTATGACACGCATCATCATTGTCATATTGCTTTGCATGATCATGTAGTTGACATCGTATTTGTGGCAAAGTCACCATGCTTAATTTTTCATACATGTCACTCTTGATTCATCGCAATCCCGATACACCGTCGGAGGCATTCACATAGAGTCATATTTTGTTCTAAGTATCGAGTTGTAATTCTTGAGTTGTAAGTAAATAAAAGTGTGATGATCATCATTAGAGCATTGTCCCATGTGAGGAAAGGATGATGGAGACTATGATTCCCCCACAAGTCGGGATGAGACTCCGGATGAAAAAATAGGCCATAAAAAAAGAAGGCCCAAACAAAAAAAAGAGAGAAAAAGGGAGAAGGGACAATGTTACTATCCTTTTTCCACACTTGTGCTTCAAAGTATATGAAAGTGACAATGTTACCATGATCTTCATGATAGAGAGTCTCTTATTTTGTCACTTTCATATACTAGTGGGAATTTTTCATTATAGAACTTGGCTTGTATATTCCAATGATGGGCTTCCTCAAATGCCCTAGGTCTTCGTGAGCAAGCAAGTTGGATGCACACCCACTTAGTTTCTTTGATGAGCTTTCATATATTTATAGCTCTAGTGCATCCGTTGCATGGCAATCCCTACTCCTTGCATTGACATCAATCGGTGGGCATCTCCATAGCCCATTGATTAGCCGCGTCAATGTGAGACTTTCTCCCTTTTTTTCTTCTCACACAACCTCAATCATCATATTCTATTCCACCCATAGTGCTATGTCCATGGCTCGCGCTCATATATTGCGTAAAAGTTGAAAGAGTTTGAAAAGGCTAAGTATGAAACAATTGCTTGGCTTGTCATTGGGGTTGTGCATGATGGGAGCATGTTGTGTGACGAAAATGAAGCATGGCCAAACTATATGATTTTGTAGGGATAAGTTTTCTTTGGCTATGGTATTTTGATAAGACATAATTGCTTGATTAGTATACTTGGAGTATTACTATTTTTATGTCAACAATAAACTTTTATCTTGAATCTTTCGGATCTGAAAATTCATGCCACAATAGAGAAAAATACATTGAAGAACATGCTAGAAAGCATTCCACATCAAAAATTCTGTTTTTATCATTTACCTACTCGAGGACAAGCATGAATTAAGCTTGGGGATGCTTGATACGTCTCCAACGTATCTATAATTTTTTATTGTTCCATGCTATTATATTATCTATTTTGGATGTTAATGGGTTTTATTTTACACTTTTATATTATTTTTGGGACTAACCTATTAACCCAATGCCCAGTGCAAATTGCTATTTTTTTGCCTATTTCAGTGTTTCGCAGAAAAGGAATATCAAACGGAGTCCAAACGGAATGAAACCTTCGGGAGCGTGATTTTTGGAACAAACGTGATCTAGAGGACTTGGAGTGGACGTCAAGAAATGAACGAGGTGTCCATGAGGCAGGGGGCGCGCCCTCCCCCCTCGTGGGCCCCTCGTGGCTCAACTGACCTACTTCTTCCTCCGATATATGTTTACATACCCCGAAAACATCCAGGAGCACCACAAAACCCTATTTCCACCGCCGCAACCTTCTGTACCCAAGAGATCCCATCTTGGGGCCTTTTCTGGAGCTCCGCTGGAGGGGGCATTGATCACGGAGGGCCTCTACATCAACTCCATGGCCCCTCTGATGATGTGTGAGTAGTTTGCTTCAGACCTTCGGGTTCATAGTTATTAGCTAGATGGCTTCTTCTCTCTCTTTGGATCTCAATACAAAGTTCTCCTCGATCTTCTTGGAGATCTATTCGATGTAACTCTTTTTGCGGTGTGTTTGTCGAGATCCGATGAATTGTGGGTTTATGATCAAGTCTATCTATGAACAATATTTGATTCTTCTCTGAAATCTTTTATGCATGATTGGTTATCTTTGCAAGTCTTTTCGAATTATCAGTTTGGTTTGGCCTACTAGATTGATCTTTCTTGCAATGGGAAAAGTGCTTAGATTTGGGTTCAATCTTGCGGTGCTCGATCCCAGTGATAGAAAGGGAAACGACACATATTGTATTGTTGCCATCGAGGATAAAAAGATGGGGTTTATATCATATTGCTTGAGTTTATCCCTCTACATCATGTCATCTTTCCTAAGGCGTTACTCTGTTCTTATGAACTTAATACTCTAGATGCATGCTGGATAGCGGTCGATGTGTGGAGTAATAGTAGTAGATGAAGGCAGGAGTCGGTCTACTTGTCACAGACGTGATGCCTATATACATGATCATGCCTAGATATTCTCATAATTATTCGCTTTTCTATCAATTGCTCGACAGTAATTCGTTCACCCACCGTAATACTTATGCTATCTTGAGAGAAGCCACTAGTGAAACCTATGGCCCCCGGGTCTATTTTCCATCATATAAGTTTCCAATCTATTTTACTTTGCAATCTTTACTTTCAACCTATATCCTAAAAATACCAAAAATATTTATCTTATCATTATTATCTCTATCAGATCTCACTCTCGTAAGTGACCGTGAAGGGATTGACAACCCCTTTATCGCGTTGGTTGCGAGGTTCTTATTTGTTTGTGTAGGTACGAGGGACTTGCGTGTGGCCTCCTACTGGATTGATACCTTGGTTCTCAAAAACTGAGGGAAATACTTATGCTACTTTGCTGCATCACCCTTTCCCCTTCAAGGGAAAACCAACACAGTGCTCAAGAGGTAGCATGGCGCGGGCTTCTTTTTTGGTAGCTTCATTGCCTTTGTTTCGAGGTGAAACTGCCCTCAGGCCAACGTGGGCCCAGCTTCTCTTGTTGGGCAGCCCAGAGCGAATCGGCCCACCATTGACCCTTCGAGCGTCGTGGCCGTCATGGGTAAGGTTCATGCGTCCCTGATACGTCTCCGTCGTATCTACTTTTCCAAACACCTTTGCCCTTGTTTTGGACTCTAACTTGCATGATTTGGATGGAACTAACCAGGACTGATGCTGTTTTCAGCAGAATTGCCATGGTGATATTTTTGTGCAGAAATAAAAGTTCTCGGAATGACCTAAAAATCAATGGAGCATTATTCTGGAACATATAATGAATATTGGAAGGAAGATGCATGTCAGGGGGTGTCCCACCTGTCCACGAGGGTGGGGGGCACGCCCCCTGCCTCGTGGGCCCCCCGACGCTCCACCAACCTCAACCTAGACTCCATATATTCACTTTTGGGGAGAAAAAACCAGAGGAGAAGGATTCATAGTGTTTTACGATATGGAGCTGCCACCAAGCCCTAAACTCTCTCGGGAGGGGTGATCTGGAGTCCGTTCGGGGCTCCGAAGAGGGGAATCCGTCGCCATCGTCATCATCAACCATCCTCCATCACCAATTTCATGATGCTCACCGCCGTGCGTGAGTAATTCCATCGTAGGCTTGCTGGACGGTGATGGGCTGGATGAGATTTATCATGTAATCGAGTTAGTTTTGTTAGGGTTTGATCCCTGGTATCCACTATGTTCTGAGATTGATGTTGCTATGACTTTGCTATGCTTAATGCTTGTCACTAGGGCCCGAGTGCCATGATTTCAGATCTGAACCTATTATGTTTTCATCAATATATGAGATTTCTTGATTCTATCTTGCAAGTCTATAGTCACCTATTATGTGTTATGATCCGTTAACCCCGAAGTGACAATAATCGGGATACTTAACGGTGATGACCGTAGTTTGAGGAGTTCATGTATTCACCATGTGTTAATGCTTTGGTCCAGTACTCTATTAAAAGGAGGCCTTAATATCCCTTAGTTTCCAATAGGACCCCGCTGCCACGGGAGGGTAGGACAAAAGATGTCATGCAAGTTCTTTTCCATAAGCACGTATGACTATATTCAGAATGCATGCCTACATTACATTGATGAACTGGAGCTTGTTCTGTGTCACCCTAGGTTATGACTGTTTCATGATGAACCGCATTCGGCATAATTCTCCATCACTGATCCATTGCCTACGAGCTTTCCATATATTGTTCTTCGCTTATTTACTTTTCCGTTGCTATTGTTACCATCACTACAAAACACCAAAAATATTACTTTTGCTACTGTTACCTTTGTTATCGTTACCACTACTATCATATTACTTTGCTACTAAACACTTTGCTGCAGATATTAAGTTTCCAGGTTTGGTTGAATTGACAACTCAGCTGCTAATACTTGAGAATATTCTTTGGCTCCCCTTGTGTTGAATCAATAAATTTGGGTTGAATACTCTACCCTCGAAAACTATTGCGATCCCCTATACTTGTGGGTTATCAAGACTATTTTCTAGCGCCGTTGCCGGGGAGCATAGCTCTATTCTTTGAGTCACTTGGGATATATATCTACTTATCACTATGAAGAACTTGAAAGACGCTAAAACAAAAATTTATCCCTCAACTACGAGGGGAGGTAAGGAACTGCCATCTAGCTTTGCACTTGATTCACCTTCTATTTTGAGTAAGCTTGCGACACCTATACCTGCTTCTGCTATTAATTCTGATATGTCACATGTTATTGATGATGCCACTTCTGCTATGCATGATACTTATGATGAAACTACTTCTATGCTTGATACTACTGTGCCACTTGGTGAATTTCTTGATGAACAACTTGCTAGGGCTAGAGAGAATGAAATTATTGAAATTGATAATACTGATGAAAGTGATGATGAAGACTCTCCCCCTAGATATGAATTACCTGTTGTGCCTGAGCGCTATGTTAGGAATTTAGAGCACAAGATCGAACTCATACCCTAGTTCAGCGGGAGTTCGCTACGGCGACAACGGCGGGGCAGAATCCCGTTGCCGGTGATGGAAACCAGTGTCGGAGGTCGCTGGCGACGAGGAGGCGATCCGGAGACCCGGGGCGGCAGAGCAGGACATGCGCAGGCTGAGGAGGTTTGAAGAAATTTCCAAAATCTCACTCGTGGGTGTATATATATATATATATATATATCCTGACCCTGTCAGTGTGACCGAAAAGTTCAAATTGGTTGCACCGAGATTGAAAACCTAGATCAACTCAGTGAACTCGGTGTGACCGAAATGGATGGATCGATCAGATCGAAATGCACAGAGAGGTTTTGGAAGTTTAAGTCTATGACGAATCGGGGACTCCGAGTGCTCCTCACACAGAGTGGTTTGAATCTGACTTGATCAAACTTTGTGATGTAGCATGAATAGAGTTTGAGACAAGAAAAGCATATATAGCTAGAGGAGGTTCTTAGGCATTCTTGTCCATCCACTTGGCAAAAGAGAAAAAACCAAATAATCCAAACAACAAGTGGATGTCCTCGAATGAGTAAAATATGCAATCAACATGCTCACACAATAATATGGCAAATGAAATATGTGGCAAAGCATTCACAAACACTCTAGCATCTATCAAGCAATTGGCGATGACTAGGTCATCTATATATGAGTATATTGACTTAGGAGTCAAATGAGAACATTTGATAGGTCATACTCATCGTTTAAGCATAAGAGGGGTTACCACTTTTACATAAAGCATTGTTGTGTTCACACCATTATAGTTGCTTTAGCTCAATTGATTAGAGTAAAGCTCCCCCAAGATGTGATATCCCCCCCTAAGAGGGATGAACTAACCTTGGGTTTTCTCGATGATGACTTCATGTAGGTGTTGAAGATGTGGATGCTCAATATTAATGTAGATCATTTGGAGCAATCCATTGGAGTGAGTTGCACTTTCAATACCTACACGGGTTAGTCCCACAAGGAACAAACAAGGATATCCATAGAGATAGAGTGATGTTCACGCAAGATGATGTCCATGAAGGCAATAGGTTACCTTGTCCCTTGTCTTACCAACAAGAGGGTTTGTGACTCCTTGAACTAGTGCAAGATGTGGAAGTTGTTTGCACTTGTCCTCACCAAAATGATATGAGTGTAGTATGTTGGCGGAGTCACCCTGAAGAACTCTCTAGTTCTTTTTCTTCGGGATCCACATCATCTTGATGGGAATCCTTGGAGTTGTGGTCATACTTGATGAAGTAGAACTTGACGTAGTCTTGGGAACCCACTTGACCAAGGCCTTAGGAGCTTCTTCAAATGCATCAATCTCCTCTTGAAGCTTGTCCTTGCCTTTTTTGCTTGTGGTCTTGTGGTGGAAGATCATCTTGAGCTTGTGTTCCTTGGAAAGAACTAGGATCATACTTCTCTTGTTGAGGAACAAACTTCGTCTTGGGGTATTGATCTTCTTCCCACTCAACTCCATTGGCATTGAACTTTCGTTCAAAACCAATACCTTGATTCTTCCGGTGCCTTCCTTGCTTGCATACAATTTCCTCAAATGGCTTACTCCCGGCAAGGCTCTTGTAAACACCTTTCTCTATAATTCCCTTCAATAAGATATTTTCTTGCTCAAGTGTAACTTGGCTAAGAGAATCATTAGTGGAATCAAGAGAACGACTAGAAGCAACAACATTGGATTTAACATGATTATTGTTACTACTAGAAGAAGAATCTTTCTTACTCTTATTGCTAGATTTAACTTGTGGCACGTAAGTAGACAAGAGTAAACGCTTGGCAATGTAAGAAGAACTTTTCTTGTGAAGATCATCATTGATTGCTTTTAAGAACCCATGCTCTTGCTCAAGGTTAGGCTTTTCAAAGCGTAACTTCTCATGAGTCTTTAAAAGCTCTCGATGATTTTCCAAGGTAGTTTCATCAGCTACCTTAAGAGTGTTTAGTTCTTTAGTTAGATGCTCAATCTCCTTCTTATCATCATCATTCGTTTTATCTTGATTAGCATGATTAATAGCAATTTCATCATAGTTTTCATCACTAGAGTTGTCAACGAGTAAATCATCATCACCTAGCAAATCATCTTCATCACTATTGAAATCAACATACTCGGGGTGTGATACCTTTGGGCCTTTAGCCATGAAGCATCTTCCAATTCCTTCATTTGGTGAGTCAAATATGTCGTAGGAGTTGGTTGACACAAGTGCTAGACCGGCAACACCTTCATCTTGAGTATATTCGGAGTCGGAGTGATAACTTCTCTCAGAGTGATTGTTGGAGTCGGAACCGGATACCCATTCACCAACATGAGCTTGATGTCTTCATTTTGTGTAGCTCCTTGATGACACTGTCCTTCCTTTCCAAATCCTTGCTTCTCTGTGATGTTCTTTGTTCATAACGATCATCTCTACTCCTTCTCTCTCTTGGTGGTGATTATTCTCTTCTACTTCTCATCTTTGGTGAATCTTCTTTTCTTTTATAGGGGGCGTACACTCATTGGAGTAGTGTCCGGGTCTTCCACAATTGTAGCAATTTCGTTCACAACTCGAAGATCTTTTGTCATTGTAGGACCTTGATTTGGAAATTCTTTCCTTGCTTCTACTCTTGTAGAACTTGTTGAAGTTCTTTACCATTAGGCTCAATTCTTCATTGAAGGCTTGTTTCTCACTTGATGATGTAGGAGCATCACATGAGGCTTTGTAAGCACCACTTGACTTGTTGTGAAGCTCTTCTTTATCCTTAAGTGACATCTCATGAGCAACAATTATTCCAATGACTTCCATTGGCTTGAGATCTTTGTAGTTGGGCATCATTTGGATCAATGTGCACACGGTAGCATATTTTCTATCCAAGGCTATTAGGATCTTCTTGATGATGAATCTATCGGTCATCACTTCACTTCCTAAGCCGGCAATCTCATTTGTGATGAGAGCAAGCCTAGAGTACATTTCTGCGACACCTTCACCATCCTTCATTTTGAACTTGTCAAGTTGACTTTGAAGCACATCCAATTTGGATTCCTTGATAGAGTCGGTACCCTCGTGCATATCAATCAAAGTATCCCAAATTTCCTTTGCATTCTCAAGATGGCTGATTTTGTTGAATTCTTCAGGGCACAATCCGCTGAAGAGGATATCGCAAGCTTGAGCATTATATTGCAGCATCTTCAACTCTTCCACGCTAGCCTCACGGTTCGGTTCTCTGCATCAAAGAATTCACATTGCAAGCCAATACACACAATACCCCAAACGGCGAGGTTATGTCCAAGAATATGCATTTTCATCTTATGCTTCCAACTAGCAAAATTAGTACCATCAAAGTAAGGACCTCTACGGTGGTAATTTCCCTCGCTAGATGCCATACTCTCCTAGGTTGTGAAACCAAGGCTATGATCACCAAAACTATGGAAATCAAGGCAAATGGAGACCAAAGCTCTGATACCACTTGTAGGATCGAAAGTATGTCTAGAGGGGGGGTGATTAGACTACTTGACCAAATAAAAATCTAGCCTTTTCCCAATTTTAAGTCTTGGCAGATTTTAGCAACTTAGCACAAGTCAAGCAATCAACCTACACATGCAAGTCTAAGAGTATAGCAACAGAATGTAAAACATTTGCATATGAAGGTAAAGGGAGGAGTTTGGAGGGAGCAAATGCAATGTAGACACATAGATTTTTGGCGTGGTTCCGATAGGTGGTGCTATCGTACATCCACGTTGATGGAGACTTCAACCCACGAAGTGTAACGGTTGCGCGAGTCCACGAAGGGCTCCACCCATGAAGGGTCCACGAAGAAGCAACCTTTTCTATCCCACCATGGCCATCGCCCACGAAGGAGTTGCCTCACTAGGGTAGATCTTCACGAAGTAGGCGATCTCCTTGCCCGTACAAACTCCTTGGTTCAACTCCACAATCTTGTCGGAGGCTGCCAAGTGACACCTAACCAATCTAGGAGACACCACTCTCCAAAAGGTAATAGATGGTGTGTTGATGATGAACTCCTTGCTCTTGTGCTTCAAATGATAGTCTCCCCAACACTCAACTCTCTCTCACAGATTTGGATTTGGTGGAAAGATGATTTGAGTGGAAAGCAAGTTGGGGAAGGCTATAGATCAAGATTCATACGGTTGGAATATCTTGGTCTCAACACATGAGTAGGTGGTTCTCTCTTAGAAAATGAATGCTGAAGTGTAGGCACGTTCTGATGGCTCTCCTTACTAATGAAGGAAGGGTGGAGGGGTATATATAGCCTTATTAATCTCCCGTTAACAAGCTATTTCTTGCGCTGTTTTTATTTTGCTTTATTTACTTTGCATCTTTATCATAAAAATACCAAAAATATTATCTTATCATATCTATCAGATCTCACTTTCGTAAGTGACCGTGAAGGGATTGACAAGCCCTTTATTGCGTTGGTTGCGAGGATTTTTTTTGTGTAGGTGCGAGGGACTCGTGCCTGGCCTCCTACTGGATTGACACCTTGGTTCTCAAAAACTGAGGGAAATACTTACGCTACTTTGTTGCATCACCCTTTCCTCTTCAAGGGAAAACCAACGCAGTGCTCAAGAGGTAGCACATATCTAGGAAAGCTTGCCAGACTTTATATATGTCCATACGCTAATGCAACACCATTCGAATAGTACAAATATAGACTAATCCAGTGGCTAATACAACAGTAGAGTAGTTATTTTATTACAAGGTACAATACAATGGTTTTAATGAACAGATTTCCATAAGCTCTAGCACTCAAAGATTTCTATAAGAATTAACAATACAAAATGTAAAGGTAACAAGTTTCAGCATTGGTATAGTAGCTATGCAAGAGCATTAAACCAAATAGTAAAGTCTGAAGGTAACTAGCATTATTAACTAATGACAGTATAAAAAAGTGCAAACCATGTACCTTCAAGATAAATATTATTAACTAACTCGGGGTATGTAATCTATAAGCATTAACAGTGCAAAAATCTGAAGGTAGTAGCAAGATTCATCATTGGTATACTGGTTGTGCAACAACATTAGAAGGCCTTAGCTGAAAAATCTTTAATACATCCACAATCAATAGCTAACCTGAAATAATCCACTAACATTAAATGGCACTACTTAAATTTATCGGTGGCATTAGACTGAGTGCGGCATTAGTTAAATGTGGCATCACTTCAGCAGTAACATTGCTTGACTTGACCGCTGGCGTTATACTAACAGCAAAAAAGTGGCAATAATAGCATGGGAGGCCCATTTGGACAGTGGGCGCACCAGTACGATGTACCTCCACGGACGCATAGAGTGGTGAGGGAGGTATGGTTGCCAAGAGCAACAAATATCCAGGCAGCATATGTGGATTACGTCCCATTTTTGTTCTCTTTAGCTACTGATTTTCCCCTTTTCAACCTAGATGCGAGTTCGATGCCTAGTCTCTTGGATAGTACAGTCTCCCTTCCTTTCCTTATTCAACCCAGACATGGATTAGTCTGCATGAAGTAGGGTTTCCTTTAATAGTGCAAGTTAAGGTTTTTGTCTGCGTGACCAGCAGAGCAGAGGATAGCAAATTGGGAGGATGGTGGAGTGGAAAAAGATCCACATGCAGCGACGTGGTAGATGGGGCAATAGAACAAGGGTATGGTTCGAAAAGAGGTAGCATACCTGAGGGTCGGCGGGAAGTGGCTTCGCTCGTGGTCATCGTCCTCCGCACACACTACGGCAACGAGCTTGGGGAAGGAGGCCATCCCGCGCGGGTGCTAGGTCTGAGAGGACGGCCTTGTCGTTAGTGTGTGACCTCGCTCGCCGACGACGAGTGCGTCAACGCTGCACATCCTTTTCTTCCCCGGCGGATCTGTGACCACCAGTGAGGAGGGAGAGAGAGGCCATCTTTTTTAGATCTGGAGAGAGGGTGATAGTGTGAGAAGCAAGTGGGCAGCCATTAGCAAGAAAGCGCTGAAGCTCCAGCCTATATATCTTTTTTATACTACTAGTACTAGAGGTGGAGTAGTGGTAGAGTAGTTTATATTTTCTCTGCATACAATACCAGTTAGTCGTGCTTCAAAACTGAATGGCATGCCATTAAAAAAATAAAAGGTCGATAACTAATGCGGCACCTCGAGCCAACGCGGCCAGATCGCATTTTGCGCGAGAAATTACACACCATGTTTCGTTGACATGTGGTCCCATTCCCACATGTCAGTGAGAGGACGGCGAGTCCTTTTGTACAATTTCCGAACAGACGCCTATGTAGGCCGGGGTGCCTCTTCGTGTATCGTGGCAACCATCCACCGACTCTTCACCTTTCCCTCTCGATTTGGAACTGTTGTCGCACGCTCTTCCTCCCTCCTCCATTTGCCTTCACCCTTCCTTCTGCCATTGTTTGATCGTCTTCTCCATGGAGGGAACAGGACGGAAACGACCCCATTATTCTTGCCCCGATCTGAATGATGGCGCGGTGGAGGAACTCATTGATCGGTGCGACGTCATCACCTCGGCTAGCATGGCAGGTTCGTTCAAGACCATTCTTGACTCAACTAATAACATCATTATAAGGAACCCAAGGGTCCAGGAGTGGTTTGATCTCCCCTATCTTCTTCACCATGACCCTGCTCACTGGCACGGGGACGACGGAAGCCTCGCCTTGTGCAAGTTGATGTCGCTTGATAATGATATGTGTCATGTTAAGATGCCATCGCTTGAGGGCAAGGCTTGGGCAGGCACAAATGAAGATTGGGTTGTTTATATTGGGTGCAACTGCGAGTGGGAACTTGTGAATGTGTACACTCGTCACTAGGTTCCACTTGCAAAAATGTCAGACTGCCCAGAGGTTGAGCACATAGATGATCTACGTGAGTTCAAATACGATCATGGTAACTGTCGTCTACGGAAGATATTAATTTTTCAAGTTCCCAACCGCTCTTGGGATTACACGAACTATGAAGTTGTTGCTATCTTCGACAAGCTTGTTGCCTTCCTTACTTCCACGCCACGATGAATATTGCTGAAAAATCAATTTATGTACATGGATGAGTACTGTGATGCAATTCAATACGAGGGTCTTGTGTTTGCTGCCACCACTCGTGGCACTGTTTTTGCATGGAATCATCATGCTATCGGTACGTTTGTCTTCCATCGTAATTATAATTGTTTCATCCACATGCATGCGGGTTAGCTAGTTTCCCTTTACTAATTAACCTTCTTGTCTTTCCAAGGTCCTGTGAACATTCCACCACCTATATTTGAAAAAAATTATAACCAAGGGGGAGATGACAATGATGATGATCATGAGCATGGGGACCCATATACTCAGTGGCGCCTGGCAACTTATTCCGATGGATCACCTCTTCTTGTGTGTATACAGGGCACTGCTGATGTTACTAAAGAAGCAGGTGTTGTCTCCCATGGTCACACTCTCCGGACCTATTCCAACATCCGGTGCAGGGTATTCGGGATGGATACTACTGTACTAGCGCTAACACCTTCTCCCTGGTTTAGTATTGATACTCTTGGAGGAAACTCTCTCTTCCTTGGACAAAACTATCCAATCATGGTGAAAAGTGATCCAATTGTGATTGACACAATGTTACTACCATTTATGAGAAGCAAATGTATCTATACCTCGGACATTGCTATGGTTCCCTACCGTGGCTATCACAATATGCGTCTTGACATAGGCCGTTTCAGCCTAGATGATCAGTCCTGCATTGGTCTCGAGATTGACAGTAGCTGCCCCTTCCCAGAGAATCATTTCTGGTTCAAAGCAAGTGTTTCCAACGCTGAGGATTGGTTGAGCTAAAGTTCATTTCATTGCTTGTTATTTGTTGTGTGATGAAAACTTTAGTATTTACTATAATGTATCGTCATTGTCGTTGTGGGTTCATGACCCGTTGTATGTAATAAAATGATATGCCTGTGATAAACTTACTAAATTTATGAATGACTTTCGAGTCGCTTCTCTGAGTGGGTGTTGCGACGAGGAAAAAAAATATTTTCCGAATACATAATTGTACATGCATTGCAACAGTTATCGGACGAGTCCAATCAACAATAGTACTACTACTATTTGTACTAGCTTCACATGCTTCGTGCGTCGGGCGGGTGTTTTTACTGTAGCAGTGAATCCCATCATCCTTGGTCCTCGGATGAGTCCAGTAGAAATTGCGTTCTGATGTTTGGGTTCAAACTTTCAAAACTGTTGCACTATCTCTACGTCTACGTATACGTAATACAATAGTTTTTAAACTTGAGACCAGCCACCCACCCTCACAAAGAACACTTTTTAACCTAGCACAGACTCCAGGAAATTTGGCCACAGTGTGAGGTGGGCCATATGTTAATGTGTTCGTTGTACATAGCAGCACCTCGAATCCTCGATATATAGTAGGGTGGCATGGGCCAGATCAAGCATTCATGTCCAGGAGTACGGCAGACGCCACCAGCACGACTTCCATCTGACACCATATTTCTTGGAGTCCGTGCTACAACTATCTCTTCGACCTCGTCGTTTCTCTAACTCAGCCATCGCGCGGCGGGCGAGGTGGGGGCTTGCCGATACTAGTCGATTTCCTCAACTGTGGTCCCACTTGTAAGGCCAACTCCAACGCACGACCCCTAACGGACCTCCGTTTTGCCCGGATTCTATCCATTTGGGTAGGGCAATGGGGTCGTGTCCGGGCCATTTCTCGGATGCGGTGGCCGTGCGCCCAACGCGCGGACGCATCCCGGCCGCGTACATTTTTCTTTGCAAACACATATGTTTTTTTCATCATTGATTTTTGGTACATGGAAATACATCACGAAAAGACTAGAAAAGCAAGACCAAAGAAAACAAGAACCACAATAATACATTTTAGAAGATATCCAACTTCCATAATGCTCATGTAAGTTGGATTAGTGCCTTCTTGATGCATTCATTGTTGATCTGCGGAGGCTCGATCTTGCGTGCTTCTTTCTTCTTCGAGTGTAAAGAAGTAGATGTTGCTTCCTCGCATCTAGTCTCATGTCTAGCCTCTATTCTATCAACAAGTGCACTAGTCTCATCTCTAGCCTCTATGCTAGCTAAAAGTGCTACAACATCTAATAAATTGCGCTCTATCAATATATCGATGTACTCTCCTTCCCAATACCAAAACTTGCATCCATTCTACACAATAAAATTTAAGTTAGCACAACAAGTCTAATCTGAGAGCACAACCGAAGCTAAAGTAGCTCATACCCCATCGGTTGAGCACTTGATGAACACCCATCTGGGATGTTCCGGCGTTGTAGACACACGACACAATACCTTCTTTGCGCAGTCGTCGCACGTAATGAGTGGCAACGGTGCGCCGACGAGCTTTTGGGCCAGCACCGAGCCCGGCCAACCGCCATTCATGTATCTGCCGGTGGACCTCCGATGGTGTAGATCCAAGCGGCTAGAGGAGGAGTCAGTACCTGCATGCGGCCTTGCGGCCTTGCCGGGGCCTTTCGGCCTAGTGCCCGGCCATTCCATGGCGCGGCGCAGCCTCCCAGAACCGGGCGAGCTCAACCCGACTGGATCCACTCCAAATCCGGCCGCCGGGTGCACAAAACACGTAGTCGTGGTTGGGTAGCTCCGGGGCGTCGAGGGAAAGGGGGTTGAGCGAGCGCGCGTCCGAGCTGCACGCGCTGGAGTTGGCCTAGCGGCGTGGCGGACCAACCGTGTGGGGGTGCCAAGTGGCTTCGCTCTTGTGGGGGACGGAAGCCATCCCGCGCAGGTGCTAGGTCTGACAGGACGGCCTTGTCGTCAGTGTGTGACCTCTGTGGCAACCGTCCGCTCCCCGATAGCCTCTTCGTTGACATGTGGTCCCGGTCCCACATGTTAGTGAGACGACCGTGAGTCCTTTTGTACAATTTCGGAACAAACGTCCATGTAGGCTGGGGCGTCTCTTTGTGTACCGTGGAAACCATCCACCAACTCTTCGCCTTTCCCTCTCGATTTGGAACTGATGTCGCACGCTCTTCCTCCCTCCTCCATTTGCCTTCACCCTTCCTTCTGCCATTGTTCGACCGTCTTCTCCATGGAGGGAACAGACCGGAAACGACCCCATTATTCTTGCCCCGATCTGAATGATGACGTGGGGAGGAACTCATTGACCGGTGAGATGTCATCACCTCGGCTAACATGGCAGGTTCGTTTAGGACCATTCTCGACTCAACTAATAACATCATTACAACGAACCCAAGGGTCCAGGAGCGGTTTGATCTCCACTATCTTCTTCACCGTGACCCTGCTCACTGGCGCACGGACAACGAAGGCCTCGCCTTGTGCAAGTTGGTGCCGCTTGATAATGATACGTGTGATGTTAAGATGACATCGCTTGAGGGTAAGGCTTGGGCAGGCACAAATGGATATTGGGTTGTTTATATTGGGTCCAACTGCGAGTGGGAACTTGTGAATGTGTACACTCGTCACCGGGTTCCACTTCCAAAAATCTCAGACTGCCCAGAGGTTGAGCACACAGGTTATGACCGCACTTTCAACTACGGTCATGGTGACTGTCGTCTACAGAAGATAGCAATTTGTCAAGTTCCCGATCGCTCTTGGGTTTTAATGGAATATGTAGTTGTTGCTATCTTCGACAAGCTTGTTGCCTTCCTTCATAGTTCGACTAGATGGATATTGCTCAACAATCAGTTTCTATACAAGGATGAGTACTATGATGCAATTCAATACAAGGGTCTTGTGTTTGCTGCCACCACTCGTGGCACTATTTTTTCATGGAATCCTTATGCTTTCGGTACATTTTTCTTCCACTGTAATTATAATTGTTTCATCCACATGCATGCGGGTTAGCTAGTTTCCCTTTACTAATTAACCTTCTTGTGTTTCCAAGGTCATGTGAACATTCCACCACCTATACTTGAAAAAAATTATAACCAAGGGGTAGATGACGATGATGATGATCACGAGCATGAGGACCCATATAGGAGTACTCAGTGGAACCTGGCAACTTATTCCGATGGATCACCTCTTCTTGTCTGTATACAGGGCACCGCTGATGTGACTAAGGAAGCAGGTGTTGTCTCCCATGGTCGCACTTTCCGGACCTATTCCAACATCCATTGCAGGGTATCGGGATGGATACTACTGTGCTAGCGCCAACACCTTCTCCGTGGTTTAGTATTGATACTCTTAGAGGAAACTCGCTCTTCCTTGGACAAAACTATCCAATCATGGTGAAAGGCGATCCAGCTGCTGTTGACACAACATTACTACCATTTATGAGAAGCAATTATATCTATACCTCGGACATTGCTATGCTTCCCTACCATGGCTATCACAATATGGGTCATGAAATAGGCCGCTTTCAGCCTGGATGATCAGTCTTGCGTTGGTATCAAAATTGACAACTCTTCTGGTTCAAAGAAATCGTTTCCAACGCCGAGGAGTGGTTGAGATGAAGTTCATTTCATTGCTTGTTATTTGTTGTGTGATGAAAACTTTAGTATTTACTAGAATGTTTTGTTGGAACTAATCTATAGTCCAACATGTATCCTCGTTGTCGTTGTGTGTTTATGACTTGTTGTATGTAATGAATGGTACATTTGCATATGCATGTCATAAACTCAATTTATAAATGGTTTTCGACTCACTTCTTGGAGTGTTACTGTTGTAGTAGTATAGCCAGCATTCTTAGTAGTATGAAGTTGCCACATCACATAGAGCCAACCAATAGTTAGTTCTAGTTAGATCAACTACAGCTGGGTGTCGCACGGAGGCCGAGAAATATGGTGATAGCGTGACTGCATGAGGTGGGCTTGTACGTAGTAGTAT
The DNA here is from genome assembly GCF_003073215.2 of Triticum urartu. Classification (NCBI taxonomy): domain Eukaryota; kingdom Viridiplantae; phylum Streptophyta; class Magnoliopsida; order Poales; family Poaceae; genus Triticum; species Triticum urartu. The sequence continues at coordinate 539,420,635 of NC_053023.1, forward strand.
GATGTAGGCACAGGGCTTGCTGTGTTTCCTACTCCTCCGGTCTAAATGTGGAGAACATTTGGTCAAGTTCTTGCTCCTTTTGCCGACACGTGGGACACCCAGCATCCAGGTCGTGTCATGCAAGAAAATGGAGTGGTAGTTGAAGCCACGTGATGTGCATCTTGGGTTAAACTGTAAATAGAATCTTGCTACTCTTGATTAACTCCAAAAGCGGCCACCGAAGATCTTTATTGGATTTGGTTTTCATCACTAGCACGTCGAGGTGAAAGATGTGCAGGTTCAGTGGGTCCTCTTGTGTTTTCACTGACATGTGGGACCGCATGTGAGCAAACAGACGATGGGCTCCGTGCGTCTGCTGGCTGAGAAGAGAGATAGAGGAGGGCTGAGCACGGACTCCAGGAAATTTGTTCTACGTAACCAGCACATCGATATAGGCTCGATATAGTGGGGTGGCATGGTCCATAACTAGCATTCACGTCTAGCAGTACGGCACGCCACCCACATGAGTCCCATCTGACACCAATTTTCTTGGAGTCCGTGCCACAACCATCTCTTCTCCCTCCTGTTTTCTCAGCCATCGCGCGGTGGGAGGGTGGGGGTTTGCCGATAGTCGGTTTGCTCAACTGCGTCCCCACTTGTAAGTGAAAATGCAACACAACATGCATTCCCCCTTGAGCGGCGTGCCGGACCAACCGTGTGGGGGTGCGACATAAGCAAACACGGCAGGCTTTTCCTTTTGAACTTGTAACTTGTAAAATTTGGTTCTGCTCCATGGCGCGACCGATAGGTAGAAATAATGATTTTCCCTAGAGTAATGAGAAGTTTGGTTCTGGCGCGGTTCATGCATGGAGTACGTACGAAAATTATGAAGTGATGCGAAAGGTAAGATAATTACTAGTAGTACCATATACTACTACATGGATTTGATGGAAAGATAAAGATACATAGGAACCATCAATGACATCCTCACGCCCTAGTGCGCCGGGTCACAAACCGACGTGTGAGGAGCAGCGGCATTGGTGGCGAGCTCAACGTGCTTCTGAACAATGTCGTCCAAGGTTGCCCTGCGGGTCAAGAAGGCCAGCGACCTATCATCCTCCTCTGGCACATAGTAGTCCTTGTGGATGATTTGCATGTAGACATGGGTGATTATGTCGACGGTGTCTTGCTGCCAGGCGCTGAGCGGAGAGCGCGACCTTGAGGTGGACATTCTCCGGCGCGACGGCGGGCAGCCGCAGGGCCACCAGTGCGTCGAAGAGATTGTCACCATAGATGCCATTGAGGGTGGCGGGCATCACAGAGCCTGGGCGTGTGGGCTGCAGGAGTACGTCAAGGTCGTCCGCAAGCTTCTTGACGATGGTGAACTTGTCCAGGAAGCCAACGAGGACCTTGTTGAACAAGAAGATGAAGCTGTCGTCCAAGCGGCCTCTCGCCCTGGCAGCCTCAAGCACGACCTAGAGACGTTCCTCGGTGTCGGGCCGCAGGCCGGCGTCGTGGACCATCTGGCACAGCCGGCTGATGCTCGCGCTCATCGCCTCCATGGGTCTAGCTTCTAGTCAACTGATCTTGCGATTGGAGTGATCACTCTTGCCCTTGGTTAGGGTGCGTAGGTGCATAGGATTTCGTAGATTGGACTGGCGGGGAGAAGTGCAGACTGCGTTGCATTCACGTGTGTGTTGGCCATCTACTCCTCGGCCCTCTACTGCACCTGCCTTTGGCTGTATGACAGGTGGGCCAGTCACCTGTTGGGCCCATGAGTCATTCACCCAAACGCAGGTGCAGTAAGTCAATGAAGCTGCATCCCCCTCCGTCCCAAAACACTTAGGCACGGTACATTAATTCCCTCCTCATTTCTTATTTCGTGACATATCAACGAATGAGAGATGTGGGTCGTGCATGCTTTCAATGACTTGAGACTACGAAACATGACATGCCGTGGTTAGTTCATTGCATGTAATCCTATTAATTAGCAAAAAGACATTAAGTTCTCTCGCTTTCCCCTTCATCTTGGTCACGGTGCACAACCTAAGAGCATGGTTAATACTTAATAGTATAGCCAGCTGCTGGCTATATGATGTTGACGTGTCATAGTAGAGCCATCACTTGTAGACACTCATACAATAAGGTTAGCTATAAGGCTGGCTATAAGAGTACTACGTTTTCTCATCTTATCTCTCTCTTTCTCAATATTTATTGTATATCGGCCTAGGAACCCGCATATAGCTAGGCTCTTGCATGAGATCCCACTCCTCTTTTTCACTTGCTCTAAGATGACTTAGGGGCTGTTTGGTTTGTGACTAACTTAGCCAAAGATTGCCACAAGTAAGGTTAGGCAAGTTTGACCAACTTAGGTGAGTGTTTGGTTCAAGCCACATTTGGGCCCCACATGGCATATACACAAAAGGTGTGGTAAGATTCTCTTAGGCTTGCCAACTTGTGGCTTTCATTTTGATGAACTAACCTTAGGCAAGTTTGGCAAAAATGTGTGGCAAAGTGTGGCAATGCTAGTCCTAGAACCAAACAGACCCTTAGACTAGCCACAGTGGGAGTAACTGCAGTAGTAACATCAAGTCCAACTCAACAAATTTGGTTATGTGGCAATGAGTTAATGAGGAGAGAGGTAGTTTGAGTAACTTAGCTAGTTATTACTGTAACATCACATGTCCCAATGCAATATGAGTCTGTAACCTAATAAATGAGGCTTTGCATGTTACCATACTTATGTTACTACCACTACTCCCTCCTTTTCGGTTTATAGGGCTTATCTCAAAATTTTAGATTTCTCATTTTATAAGTCTCAATTTGATGGTTCCCTACTCATGTTTAGATTTCAAGGTGCATTAAATCATTGCATGCAAGTATTAAGAGAAAATTAACCAATGTGTGGACTTCATGCATGCATGCATGCATTGCAATTAATGCATTGGTAAACATAATTTTTTGTGGAAAATGAGTGCATTAATTGAGTGTTTTTGAAAATTACAAAAAATTATTCCACCACTCACCATCTACCTTGGTTGATGAGATTTTTGAGTCGAGCCCTATAAACCGGAAGGAGGTAGTATAAGGCTAGTCATAGTGGGAGTAACTTGGATAGTAACATAGCGCACTTCGAGAAAATTTTGCTTATGTGGCAAGTAGTTAATGAGAGGTGGTAACATAATATGTTACTGTAACATAGCGCTTCCCAAGAGAAAATGAGTCTACAAGCTATTAAACGAAACCACCTATGACACTACTACTATGTTACTTTGCACTATGAAGGTAGTAACTTAGACTAGTGTCATATGCATGACACTAGTATAAGTTACTCCCCACTATGACCAGCCTGAAAGGTAGTACTAGTGTATGTTACTCTTCATTGTGGCTAGTCATACACCTAGACGGAGGGAGTAGTCTCAAGTCATTGGATGCATACACACCCCACGTCTCGTATTTGTATTGGGTGATTTCTTTTTTCCTGGCAAGAAACAGGGAATGAGGTGGGTAGTTAATGCACCACGCCTAAAAGTTTGGGGATTACTATTTAGTTTTCGTAACGTGACTAATGCACCAGTACGGAGGGAGTACAATAATAGTCTTTGATTGAAATTTTTTGTTGGTAGCTTACAAAGCTGAGCGCTCGATGAGTACAATAGTAGTCTGATTGATGAGACTTCAGATTTGAGCCATCCAACAGAAGTAATAAAACAATACACCATGTATTTATTTACAGAGGAAGTAGTACATTTTTTGTGACATGCATTACTAGATATTGCTAGTCAAATACTAAATCCAGATGGACGTGGTAGTACTACTAAATACAGATGGTGGTGCTAGTGTACTAGTAGTGGTACTACCAATGTAGTAGCACTGTACTACCCGTTTGTCAAATTATTACGTGTTGCTCGTCGCAGTGAAGTGACAAGACCCTGCGCCAGAGATGACACCTGAGTATAGGCGCCGTGTTCGGCATAACACACAAGTCAGCCTCACCGTCTACAGTCACTATCATCATGGCTATAGAGCTAGCCTGCTTACAACTAGCCGTGTTCGACATAATTTCCCGTGTGTATATGCCCGTGCATTGCACGGAACACCAAGATTGGGGGTGGACGACGCCGGCAGTGGCCATCGCGCCAGATTTTTTCATGGCCTTCTAGATGTGATGGGAGGATATAAGGATGATTGTGAGAGACAAGGAGTTGTTTGTAAATAGGGAACAAGTGCAGGCATCTTTTTGCAAAACTAGAGAAGTTTGGTTTGTATGCGTCAGATCTAGATCCGACGGCTATTGGTGAAAGATGGCAGGCACAACATCATCACCAACTCAGGACCTCTTTGATTCGCAGGATTTTGAAAATGCAGGAATAGGACACGACAATATTACAAGTTTCAAACTGATATTACAAATGCTAGGAGTAATGCTGCACCTACGAAGAGGGAATCTAGGAAGTTTACGTAAGAACTTTCATTACTTTAGGTGGATGCAGCATTATCTTACAAACTAAAATCCACCGCCCTGACAAGTCACTAATGGGCAAATAAATTTTCGAGTCTCTGGCCGTATATGAGCCCATGAGAGATAGCAGAGAGAGAAAGAGCTACTCCCTCCGTTCGATAATGTAGTGCCAACATTTTTTAAAGTCAAACTTTTGAAACTTTGACCAAGTTTATAAAGAAATTACTTATATCTACAATACCAAAGATAAATGATAGTATGAAGTAAGTGCATGTTGTGATGAATCTAATGATCGTTCCAGATGTAAATGTTTTTCTCCACATATACCTGGTCAAACTTTTATGAGGTTTGACTTTTTAAAACATCCATATGCTTATGGACGTGAGAGAGTCCCTAACTAGAGAGAGAGAGTGAGTGAAATAGAAAGAGTGAGTGAAAAAAGTGTGCGTGTGTGAAAGAGACATGGACAACACACGATAAAAGTAGAGAAAAGGCGCGTGTGTCTTATGCAAACATATCACACATGCATCTTCTATAACAGAAGCAAGGTGAGGAAATAGCGTGTGGTTGTGTGCAACCGAGAGAGAAAGACCCCTAGCACGTGGCCAAGAGGGGTCTAACAAACAAGGGAGAGAGGTCGAGAGAGACATACGGAGAAAATGCAGACATGGGGAGGAGAGAGTGTATGTTTGTCATAGAGAGATCCCCTAGAGATCGTGATGGGACTACATGGGTGGGAGATCGAGTGACAAGGTGTGTGCGCGATAGAAGATACCCCAAGAGATATCGAGATAGACGTATGGATGGAAGGAGACAATACGTGTGTTCTAGATGGCTAGTGAGAGATAATCATACTTATGGGGGAGTGCATGCGCCTATGATGGAGTGACGGATTATGGTACTTAGGGGGGGTGCGTGTCACACAGAGAGAGAACAAGGGCGGAGAGTGTTGGATGGGTCTATATGTAGCGCGAGCGAGACATATGTATGTGTGAACCAGGGAGATATAAAGTTTGAGAGAGATAGAGGAGTCCCGATAAGGCTGAGTGGTGCGTCAGATAGTTGAGAGGGGGAAAGAGATATTCCATCCACTCGATAATGTAGTGCATGTAAAAAATTTAGAAGTTGAACTTTGGAAACTTTGATCAGGTTTACGCAAATGTTATTTATATCTACAATACCAAAGATACATCATACGAAATTACATCTCATGATGAATCTAATGGTATATGTTTGCCGTTCTAGATGTAAATATTTTTCTCCACATACATGGTCCAACTTTGTGATGTTTGACTTTTCAATAAATCTATATGCTATGGACCAAAGTGTATTAAGTTCATGGAGAAATGGAGTAATGCAATAAGAATGATGACATGATGTAGACAAGATCTATTCATGTAGGAATAGACCCCATCTTTTTATCCTTAATAGCAACAATACATGTGTGCCTCGCTGCCCCTTCTATTACTGGGTGAGGCAACCGCAAGATCGAACCCATCACGAAGCACCTCTTCTGATTGCAAGAAAAATCAATCTAGTTGGCCAAACCAAACCAAAGTTTCGGGGAAGAAATACGAGGCTATAATAATCATGCATATAAGAGATCAAAGAAGACTCAAATAATATTCATGGATAGAGCTGATCATAAACTCACAATTCATCGGATCCCAACAAACACACCGCAAAAAGTCATTACATCAAATAGATCTCCAAGAACATCAAGAAGAACATTGTATTGAGAATCAAAAAGAAAGAAGAAGCCATCTAGCTACTGCCTACGGACCCGTAGTTGGAGCACCAATGAGGATGATGAACCCCTTTGTGCTCGTGTTCCCCTCCGGCAAGGTGCCGGAATAGGGCTCTATATTGGATCTCGTGGTTCTGGAACTTACGGCGGCTGGAATTGTGTTTCATCGACTCCCCTAGGGTTTCTGAAATATTTGGGTATTTATAGAGCTGAGAGGCGGTGAAAAGGACTCCCGTGGGCCCCACCACCCACCTAAGCGCGCCAGGGGCCTCTGGCGCGCCCTGGTGGGATGTGGGCCCCACGTGCCTCCCCTCAGCCACTTCCTTGGCTCCCAAGTTGTTTTCTGGTCCAAAAAAATCTTTAAAAAGTTTCGTGGTATTTGGACTTCGTTTGGTACTGATATTCTGCGAAGTGAAAAAACAAGCAAAAAATAACAAGTGGCACTGGGCACTATGTCAATAGGTTAGTCCCAAAAAATGATATAAAGTTGCTATAAAATGAATGTAAAACATCCAAGAATGATAATATAATAGCATGAAACAATCAAAAATTATAGATACGTTGAAAACGTATCAGTACGCGGAGAAGAGGAAGTAAGAAAAGTTGAAGATCGAGGAGAGGAAGCTAAGAAAAAAGAGGGTGATGTGGGATGTTATGCAAGCAAGTACAAAGCACGAGGAAGAGATGGAGGCACGTAGGCTTAAACTTGACGAAGACCGGTTAATGCAAAGCAAGATAGCGAGGAAGAAACTGTTGATATTGGAGTCCAATACCATGGATCTAATGTCAATATCATTTTGGGAGTTCACGCGAGCGGCGATCATGCGTCCTAGAATGGCATGCAGCGTTGAGCATACTGGAGGGGTAAATTTAACAAATTTGACCTGTGGACAAAATCAAATTATAAAATGAACTGCCCGTGAAACTATTTCACACGGCTGATCTTTTTGTGTGACGCCCGACACGAAGGCGTCACACTACACTGTGCAACGTCTCACAGATAGGCGATACACGCCTAGCCAGTGTTGCACCCCAGACTGACTAAAAATTGCCAAGTCATTGTGCAGAGCCTAAGAGCTAGGCGTTGTACTGCATAATGTGGCGCCTAGCTCTCAGGTGCTGCACTAGTGGTTGCACTACAAAATGAAGCAACCACTAGTGGAACGCCTAGAAGCTAGGCACTACACTGTATAGTGTGGCACCTATCTCTCAGGCGCTGCACACTGACTTAGTAATTTTCGGATCACAAGGATGCGACGCTGCCCAGGCGTGTAGCGCCTATCTGTGAGGCGTTGCACAGTGTAGTGTGATGTCTTTATGTCGGGCGTCACACAAAAAAGTCAGCAGCGTGAAATAGTTTCACGGGTAGTTCATTTTGTGATTTGATTTCGTCCATAGATCAAATTTGTCAATTTTGCCTACCGGATGAGGTGACTATGCACATACCGGAGGAAAGGACGGTGCAAACAATGGAGGAGTCGTCGGCGACATGTGATTTGTACGTGCTGGTTGAATGTGCATAATGTTTTGTATTTTATTCATGCAATTTTGTTTGAAAAATGTGTGCATGATGCTTTTGAAATGATATGAAACGTTTAATCCAAATGTGTGAACGAAAAGGAGAGAAAAAACATTTTGAAGGCCAAGACATTGTGACTCTGATTTTGTACATCGTCTCGCACACTCCCAAATTTGATAGAGCACGCTTCATATGTGTTTTAAAGAGTGCACATACGGCAACTCTGCTAGAGTTTTTGTAAGCTCCCTAGAAAGGGAGCAACACTCCTGCTCCTCAAATATACTAAGCTAGAAATCCTTGCAAAAGTCAAAAAACAACAACAGTGAAGTGCCAGGCTAAAAAACTCTAAAATTTGAATGCACCAATGAACAATTGTTTGGTTACACAATAGCGGGCTAATATAATATACTCCCTCCGACCCATATTAATTGTTGTTGATTTAGCACAAGCAATTATCCATATAAACCAAATCTACTATGGGCCAAAAGGCAGTCTTCACGCCGTGCTGGCTAAATCAGTCAATACCAAGTCATGAACGGTATAGAAAACAAATGGGCGCACATCGCCATTTTATTCCAACATCTTAAAGCATATATTTCAGTACTACAACAGTAGATGATCAACATATCATGAACATTCTTTACATGCCTCAAAGGCTCAAATCACAACTAAAGAGTAGCTTCTATTTCCAATCAAGCATGTCTAAGAGCCACAAGATCTCAGGCTCGGACCTTGCCGCATCACAAAAATCTAGTTCAATACCAAATACCTCTATAGAGTTTGTTCCTTTATACAGGAAAAGCAAGGACATCCAGGCCCGGATGTCTGATATGAAAGGGTGTCTGGGCGAAAACCTGAGATATTCATATGCCAACGCCCGTGCTGCATTGCTGTCAATGTAATCAAAACTCGACGTGTTGATTATGCAAGTCATCTTGTTGGTGTCCTTGCGGTGGGCAAGAACAGACACGGTGATGGCTGGCCCCATAGGGACTGTCAGCTTGGGTTTGACTTCCATCATCAAAATGCAGTCTGCGGCATTCAGATGTGCAACAAGTACATCTGGTATGCCGCCAGGTGTGTTCTGTAAACCTGCTCGAAGAATGCAGCCTGAAACTGCTTGAGAGAAGATTAGTGATCCCTCAAGCCACATGTCAATGTAAAACACCAGATCCTCAAAAGTGAGCTTAGGTACAGGAAGGTGCACTGTCTTCCGTGGCTTGGAGAACGTTAAATAGAGCTTTTGGAAGTTTGTGTCAGAAGGAGGCTGTTTGCAGATGGAAGGCCATTTCCGTGAGCAGATGCATTTCCAGAAGTAATCATCCTTTGCAATTTCGCACCATTGGCGGCATACAAGCATGCAAAAGACTAAGTCTTTACCATCCAGTAGAGGGAAAACAGCCTTCAGAACTTCACCAGGAAATCCATTTTCCATTCTCAATCACTGAACTGAAGGAAATGGAATGCCTCTACCCTCTAGGAACGAGGCTTCAGCTACAAACCAAAAAGTGAACCGGAAGTGCCTATTAATAAGAGATGGTTAAACAAATACTGATCAATTCATGCCCAGTCAAAAACTGAAGTAGCAAGACTACTGCTATCTTTTAATTCACTATAATCTGAATCTGCATGGATGACAAACGTAGAAGAGTATACCTAGACTAAGCAGAACATGGACCAATGGCTATTGCTAGAACATACTCCCTCCGTCCCACAATATAAGATCGTTTTGCAAGCTAAAACAGCTTGCAAAACGATCTTACATTATGGGACGGAAGGGGTAGTCCATAAAGAAAATAGCTTCCATCTTCCAGATCAGTAATAATTTGGAAATGTGATGTCTGTTGGAGTTGGGGGTGTGAACTACACAAGAATGATAGAAGAAATAAATGATCAATTTTATTAACAAGCTTTCAAATAATACCGGCAGTAATGGAAACTATATTTGTTTCTGAGTCACAAACAAATGATCCAACCGATTACCACGAGTAGTTGCTATGATCAAACTGATTTGACACAATACCACGATAAGCATTCACCATGGTGTCTAAATAGCTAGCCCCCACTAACTATTTCTCTCAACATGCAAGCATGCCACATCATCACACAACATGCATGAGAAAAGGTCCACCCCCACTACCATATGTCTTTTAACATGCAAGCATGCCACTTGATCGTGAAATATGCATGAAAAAAGACACATCTCAACATGCAAACGGACATGAGAATTTTCATTCTATTATGCTATTTATACATTTTACATTTATATAGTAATCAAACATAATAAATTATATGTATTTTTAGTTTTAGCCTTTTATATTATTGCTTCAAATATTCATGTTTCATACAATGAATCACACTGAAATGTGTTGCATAATATTCCCGCAACAACGTGCGGGGTATCATCTAGTTTACTCAAAAGCACAAACCGACCCCAACTCTTTGTTGATAATGCATCATGTACATGTTGTTGATCTCCAACGCATTCATTTACCGTTAACCACTCCAATCTTTCTTGAGTGAAAGCCAATGGAAAGTATTGTAACTAGTACTGTACGTACTATATATACTAGCTGTACAAGTTTATGCTAAACTGATATATGATCCCAAAACATGAAAAATGAAACCTACAATTGATTGCCCCCAACAACCAGGGAGGTAATGAAACACCTAGCGTTCGGAAGGAGAAAACATACTACCAACTTCTCAAATATACAACAGAAAAATCGAACGTTCAACGGAATTTTACTTGTGCCTACTAGCCACGGGGTCAGCGGTTGTCCGGATTCGGGGGTGATGCTGTGAACAAAAAATAAGGGGGTGTAGAGAAAGGGAAGTAAAGGAACCCACCGTGGCTAGGAAGAACCGTCGGTAAGGCGGCCCGCCGGCGTAGATCTGCAGAGACCGGTGAGGATGAAGGGGCGGTCGTCGATCTGGTAGCGATGGACGACGGGGTGGCAACGTCGGAAGATGGACGCGCAGGGGAAGAGAGGTCGCCGTCGCCGGAGAGATTCGCCCATAGACAAACAAGGAAGGAGCAGGATCGGTGTCTGGGAATGGGAGAGGAATGGGGACCCGGAGGTGCTCGGTGTCGGTCGGAGAAACCTGGGGTATCCCGAAGCCAGGCTGTCACATGTGGGTTGGGCCGTATGCGCCGATGGGTCAGATTTGTGTATCTAACGCGCCCGCCGCCCACACGTATCTGAAGCCCAAAAATCGAGTCGAGTCCTCCATTTGGAAGTTGGCATTGTCTAAAAAAAAATGAAGTTGGCAGGCGCGCCATAACCGGCACAAGAATGGCATTGTCATTCCTTGCTCTCGGCTGCACCCAACAAGGCCCCCTTATCCTAAAAAAAAATGCTATTACTCCTGATTTTCTCCTCTATTTTTCCTCTTCGACGAATTAAAAATATACTCTCTCTGTAAACTAATACTCACTCCGTCCCAAAATAAGTGTCTCAACCTTAGTACAACTTTGTACTAGAGTTAGTATAAAGTTGAGACACTTATTTTAGGACGGAGGGAGTATAAGAGCGTTTAGATCTAGTGATCTAAACGCTCTTATATTAGTTTATGGAGGGAGTATTATTGAAGATAAATAACAGATTTTAAACCTATATTATTGATAAAAAATGTCCAGAGATTCAAAAACTGTTCTTGAGTTTTAAAAGTTCATGAAATTTTAAAAATGTTCAGGAATTTATTAAAAATTGGGATATTTTAAAATGTCTGAATTTCAAAAAAAATGTTCACAAATTTAGAAATAAACACAAATTTTAAAATATTCATGGATTTATAAACAGGTAAAAGAAAGGAACCAAAATAAAAAAGTAAACAAACAAACGGAAAAAAAAAACCTCCAAAAATCAGTAGAACAGAAAAAAGCCCCGACAAACAAAAAAAAGGCTGCTGATGCGCTGGCTCAGATGCAAGAGATGGTGGAAGAAGAACAATTAGTTTCTAAGTAAACATGGAATAGTGAGTTGTGGGGCATACATCTTCACATTTGACGGTGCTTTGACATTAACAGTTGGAGCATCATAACAGTTCTTGTGATCATGGCAAAAGATCTCATGACTGATCATGATCCAGCGGCATGGGCTCAGTGCTATGATGCGAACGTATCAGTATTCAGTAAGCATGCCATCCACCTTGGCTGAACCATGAAGAATTACCTCTTATATTACATATGGATGAGACAATAAATCAATGAGGGGCATTTTCCCCAAGAAGTGTTTACTTCCTTTACGGGCATAGCCTTTAGGATCGAACCATTATAAAATGTGAAGAAACTTACATGCATCATTCCCAAACCTGAATCAGGCTCTATGTAAATGAGCAATTGATGTCACTAATGAGCGAGTTCTGATCCAGCTAGACCACTATACACTCCGTTTTACAAAACCAATGCTGTCTCTTTAGACGCAGGTTAACTCCAGTCAATTTGTTGTATTTATGGGCCGTGTGGGGACAATAGCATATAAACTGGGCGTTCCAGCACGGGTTCATATTCACAATCTTTTTCATGCGAGTCTTCTGAAGTGCTTCCATGTTGATCCACCAGATGCGCCACCAGCATTAACGTTGATTTATCACGTTCAAATAATCCTGAGGCAAATGAAGTCTTGGGGCACGGTAGCAAGTGGTGTTCAGAAAATTTTGGTACAATAGGAAGAAAAGATCCAGGATTTTCAGCTCAAACACGAGCTGCTTGAGGAGGCGGGGAGTAATGTCGTATGCACAAAAATAGTTCCAGATGTACATATTTGCAATCAAACTCCAAAAGTGGAATAGGTTCCAATTGAGTTACCTGCTATCTTCTTCCAGTGGTTCTGAACATTTTTCATGCACTTTTGCTCATCCAAATGGCCTATATGAAATTCGCTGGACAATTTTCTTCTGCAGAAGTGTGAACCATCATGTCATGTATTAGAAAATAGCATGGTGTCCAAAACAGCCAGGAGGATCTAGATACATGGAGAGGTGAATGAGAAGTTGCACTGCGAACTTGAGCGACATTCACAAAACAGACAAACATGGCCCACTCAACATCTGTTTTAAATTCAGCAAGAATTTATCACAGCACTATGCGATTAGCTAATGCTCCGTCCGTATAAGATCTTATTCCATCCAACATACTCACATATTGGATGTAATAAAATCTTATATTATGGGACGGAGGGGGTACTAATTATGCATAAATGTATAATCAACATTGCTTTTCAATAACTCAAAGAATCATGAACTATAAGTTTAAATGGAACTAAATGGTTAGGAGCATAATGCGGCATCCAAGGGAGGGAGATACCTCTGCCGATATTAGCAACATCATCTTGGATAATAAGAGGACTTTTGCCGCCACGTTCTAATGAGACAGACTATTGAAGAAGATAAATGCCCAATGGATGCATAATTCACAGACTTCTTGGCTCTTGCAACAGACCTTAACCATTTGCACCGGTAGCAGTCAGCCGGTCATTATATCTCTAAAGCTGATCCAGAGTTTATGTAAATGAGCTAATGCGGTCAATTAGTTATTTACCCTTCTACAGTCTCGGCTGTAGTTATGCCATAACTGTTAACTCACACGCAAATATCAACCGCACTCCAGCCCACACCTTTTTCCACTCCATGATTCTTCATCGTGTCTCTCAGTTTCTCTATCTCTTCCCATTTTTCAGCACTACCATATGAATTGGACATTAAAACATAGTACCCATCATTTCCTGGGTCAGAAGCAAAAGCCTTCTTTGCAACTCTTAACCCCATCTCGAAATTGTCATGCATTTTGCAGGCACTAAGCAAAGTTCCCCATACCCCACCATCAGGTTGTATTGGCATAGCCAAAATCATATCTTCTGCTTCTTGAAGATGCCCAGATTTCCCTAGGAGATCCACCATACATGCGTAATGCTTCAGGTTAGGTTCAAGGCGGTATTTCCCCATTCTGATGAACAGCTTCCTGCCCTCATCAACATACCCTGCATGGCAGCAAGCAGACAGAATGGCAAGAAAAGTGACACTGTTAGGCTTAATACTTCCTCTCTCCATCTCACTAAATAACTGCAGTGCTTGCTTCACATCACCATGCATCCCATAGCCTGCTATCATCACATTCCATGTAACAACATCCCGTACGAGCATAGAATCAAAAATTCCTCTTGCAATCCCCAGCTGCCCACATTTAGTATACATGTCAACAAGTGATGTACTAATAGATACATCAGATTCCAACCCCATATCTTTCACATAAGAATGTATCAGTTCACCATGTTCCAGTGCAGCCAAATTTGCACAAGCTGAAATGACAGTAATCAAGGTTGCAGAGTTTGGTTGGACACCTTCAGTGAGCATCTGATCATATAGTGACAAGGCATCATTTGAATGTCCTAGATGTGAATAGCTGGATAGGAGTGCATTCCAGGTGACAACATCCCTCCTCACTTTGGCCACACCAAATATTTTGTATGCAAGGTCAAATTTCCCACACCTTCCATACATGCCAATTAATGCATTGGCAACTGAAATTTCATCAAGCAAGCACTTGATCGAAAAGCAATGAGCTGATTGACCTAACCGCAGTTGTCCTAGCCGTGAACAAGAAGAGATTGTGGAAACCAAGCTGTTGATATCACATAAAAATTCATCATGATCTCTGCAATGCATTTCTCGGTACAACTCCAAGCATTTGACATCAAGTCCAGCTTTGCAGTATAATACAACCATCAAACTCCATGATTCTGCATCTCGTTGATGCAAAATTCCAAAAACTTTGCCTGCAGCATCTACCAACTCAAGTTTCCCGTACATTGAAATCAAAGCATTGGCAACCAAGAAACTGTCTCCAAAGTTTCTCTTAGTTATAGCTGCATGAAATGCCTTCCCCCTACGCACATTTCCACTGTTCCCTAACCCTGAAAGTACACAGCTAACAAGAACTTCATCTGGCTGCAGACCAGACACCACCATCTCCTGGAACAACTCCACGGCCTCCCTATCAAGTCCTCTCCTACAATAGGCTCCAATCAAGCTAGTCCAGGTAACCACATCTTTTTCTGGCAACTCCGGGAATAAAACACATGCATCCTCAGTCCTATCGCACTTTGAGTACATTGAGAAAAGTGCGGAAACCACCAACGCACAATCTCCAATCCCTTCCTTCACCGTGTACCCGTGCAAGCATCTCCCAGCAGACAGCTCACCTAGCAGTCCGCAAGCCTCCAACCCACTCTCCATTGTCCGTGAATTTGGCCTCGCGCCGCCATCACCCGCTAGCCTAACCATCTGCACCAAGTATCTCATTCCCTTCTCACCCTGGTCATTCCTAACGCACCCAGAGACCACCGCGGTCCACGTGATGACGTCCCTCTCACCCATTTCGTCGAACAGCTTCGTAGCGTCGTCAATGCGGCCGCACCTGGCATACATGTACACGAGCGACGACGAGACCGCGAGGGAACCATCGCCTACCAGAAGGCCGAGCTTGACGGAGTAGGCGTGCACGGAGGAGCCGACCGGGAGCGCCGCGAGCTCGGCGGCCGCGGAGGCGGCGATGGGCGCGGTGAACCGGGAGGGCCGCGCGCCAGAGGCGCACATGCGGCGGTGGGCGGAGAGCGCGGAGGCGAAGTCGGAGGCGCAATGGTGGGAGCGGAGGAGGGAGTTCCAGAGGAAGGTGTCCGGGCAGGGGGAGGCGGAGAAGGCGAGGGCGGCAAGGCCGGGGCGGCCGGAGGAGGAGTAGGCGGAGACGAGCTTGGCGGCGAAGTCGGGGCGGGAACAGAGGCCTGAGGTGGCAGCGAGAGCGTGCAGGCGGAGGAGCACGGGCAGCGGCGGAGGCGCCGAGGAGGACGAGGCTAGGAAGCGGTGGAGAAGGCCCAGACTCGTCGGGGTGAGAGGAGGGCGAGAAGGCGGCATCGGTTTGCCGTTTGCTTGTTCAAACACGTTGATCAGTTGAAGTATGGGCAGTCGCCTGAAAATTTGTTCAAACTCAATCGATTTGGCTGAACCGTTGGATTGAGCTCATCTGTTTCTTCAACCTCCACTCACCAGAGCTCTCTTCCTTAGGGCAAAGCAACAAGCCCACTTTGAGATCAGCTTGTAGAGAACATTGCACAGGCTGAAGGAAATTCTTCCTGAGATTGAAGGAAATTCTTCCTGAGATTATATCTCCGACCCAGTCCGCCTTTGTTCCTGAGAGGTTGATTACCGATAATGTGTTGTTGGCATATGAAATAAACCATCTGATGCATAAACGTAAGGGGGGGCGAGATGATCTTGTTGCTCTTGTTGCGGTCAATTTTGATATGAGTAAAGCCTATGACCGTGTTGAATGGGAATTTCTGAAATGCATGATGCGAAAGATGGGGTTCGTGGAGGTTTGGATCAACACCATTACGAAATGCATAAGGACAATAAAGTACAGAGTGAAAGTGAATAGAAATCTCTCACAGATCATTGTGCCGGAGAGAGGCCTTCGTCAAGGGGACCTCTATCCCCATATATGTTCATCATGTGCGTTGAGGGCTTCTCGGCGCTTTTGCAGCAACCGGAGGTTGAAGGCACAATTCAGGGAGTCCAAATCTGCAATGGGGCGCCAAAAATAAACCATCTGTTCTTCGCAGACGACTCGCTCATCGTGATGAAGGCAAATGCTCAAGGTGCAGCCAGGTTGCAAGCCATTTTGGCTTTGTATGAGGAACAATCAGGTCAAATGATAAATAAGAACAAGTCCTCGGCAACCTTCAGTAAAGGCACATCTACAACAGTTAAAAATGAGGTTCTGCAAGTTCTCACTATCCCACATGAGTCTCGCTGCAAACGGTATCTGGGGCTACCAGTTCATGTTGGTATCGTGCCGAGTAGGGAATTTGACTATATCAAACAATGTATTTGGCAGAGAATGCAAGGGTGGATTGAAAAGTTGTTGTCCAAACCGGGTAAAGAAACCTTGGTGAAATCTGTTGCCCAGGTGATCCCAACCTTTGCAATGTCATGCTTTGATCTAACCAAGAAGTTATGTGAGGAGATTGATACATTAATTAACCGCTTTTGGTGGAGCCAGCAAGATAAAATGGACAAATGCCATTGGATAGGATGGACAAGCTTACCAAATCAACAAAGGAAGGAGGTTTGGGCTTCCGAGACCAACACATTTTTAACCTCGCAATGTTAGCCCGACAAGGGTGGCGCCTCCTGCAGGAACCGGATACGCTTTGTGCGCAAGTGTTGAAGGCACGCTACTTTCCAGAATGTTCGGTGCTGGAGGCAGAGGCGAAAGGGGATATGTCCTATACATGGCGGAGCATACTGAAGGGGATCGAGCTGTTAAAAGAAGGTACTGTATGGAGGATTGGCTCGGGAGAAAATGTGAAAATATGGGAGGGCCCATGGATTCCACGGGGGGACACGAGAAGGCCGTGTACTCGGCATGGCAGCGTGCTAATTGGTAGAGCCAGCGACCTGATGAATCCTATAACTGAAACTTGGGATGAGGAGTTGGTCTCTCAGTTGTTCTGTGAGGAGGACGCAAAGGAGATTCTTGCTATCCCTGTGCGGCAAGGCATGGAGGATCAGGTGGCATGGCACTTTGATCCGAAAGGCATGTTCTCAATTAAATCAGCCTATCATTTGGGGGTCCATCCCCGAGAGGCGTGGAAGAATAGAGATGAGAGCTCATCGCTCCAGGCGCCATTTGTATCACATAAGTGGAATAAATTTTGAAGCCTGAACCTTCTTCCCAAGGTCTGTATGTTTCTGTGGAGATTAGCATATAATAGTCTGCCTTTACGGAAGAGGAAACATGTTGAGCTGGACCCTAGGTGCCCGATTTGCCTGAGATTCGATGAGGACGACGTCATCTATTTCTCAAATGCAAACAAGTGAAGCAAGTGTGGAGGACTTTGTTGATTGAGGATATCAGGCTTGCCCTTATAAAATGTACAGATCCTATGACCATATTTGACTTTCTGTGGGCCCTAGACAGCAAGCGGCGTGATCTAATCTTGACCATGCTCTGAGAGTGGGGAATGTCTGGAATAAAGCCAATGCAGGAGAAAAGATTCGACCATGTGAGGAGGTCTGCTTCATCATCAGAAGGCATGTTGTTGATTTTGCCATGGATGAGAAGTGTGTAGAGGTACCTAAAACAACACCTACTACTACAACATGGCTCAGGCCAAGGGAAGGGGTTGTCAAAGTCAATTTTGATGCAGCCTTTCATGTGGATATTGGGCGTGGAGCTTGGGGCTGCGTTGCTCGGTCGGACCAAGGGTGGTTCGTTGTTGCGTGTGCAGGGAAGCTCGATCATCTAGCATCACTACTCCAGGCTGAAGCCACTGCATGCATTAAGGCGATTGAAGCTGCGAGCGAGATGGGTGTGCACAGGGTAATTTTTGAATCAGACTCGCTTCAGCTGGTGAAGGCACTCAACACTAGCGACTACGACAAGTCCTCCATCGGCGTTCTGTTGAGAGAAGCTCGAAGCCTCTACTTTGCTTCCTTTGATGCATTTGAGTTCAGTTTTTGTAAGCGAAACTGTAATACTGTTGTCCACAATTTAGCTGCTTTTGGTTATAGGGCTGGCGTGCTTAGCACCTGGTGGAGGGAGCAAGCTCCCGAATTTGTTGTTGACTGTGTTGCCAGCAACATCGCTGTGCAGGGTTAAGTACCGGAACATGTGTTCCCAGTTCAAAAAAAAAGCAACGAGCCCACATGTCTGGTCCACCCCGTCCGTTTGCGTCTGCGCTGACAAAAACACGGCCCAACGTGTTGGCACAACATAGCCTATAACCATTGAAAAAGTTTATATCTACATGAATACTGAATTTGGAAAAACATATTGAAAAAAATAAAAAAATCTAAAATTTCCGGGTATGAAACTTAGTCGACCATTCTACTCACATTTGAAGTTTTGTCATGTTTTGACACTCATGGCAATCTTAGTGAAGAAAATACAATTGGGACCATACCAATCATCAAACCATGTTTTTTAATATAGCTTCGATTTTGGCATTTTTATCCAGATTACCATGGATGTGATTTCTTCATAAAACTTCATACGTGAGTATACCGGTTGACTATATATATTAAAAACAATCATATTTTTTCTAGTATATTTTTTGAATTTACTATTTATAAGAGGTGCGCGGGGAACCATGTTCATTAAATCCACGTCCATGAATCAAGTGACTTCTCTTTCCCTATATAAATTTAGATACATGTCATCTAATTTTCTCTGATTTTTCTATTCCCATGAATCAGAGGAGCCTAAACTCTAATTCCACCTAGCGCCCTGTCATTGCCTCTTCTCGCTCGATCCAGGGTCATCTCCACCATACCCACAACATCCATGTGTTGTCACCGCCTCTACCTCCACTTGAGTTCACCTCTGTCGTTGCAGCCATGTTGCCTCCGCTCGATGAGTTTGATAATGACGAATCCGACAATTAAACAACCGACTATAGCTTGGACAAACACTTTCACAATTTGAATAATATCGAGGGAGGGGGGGGGGGATTATTTTCGTGATAATATTTTGTATTAGTTTTATTTATGGCCGCGGAGATATCCCAAAAAAATTAACCATAGAAAAATAACACGAGTGATAGAAACAACAAATATTGTGAACTATACTGAAATTTGGTATCGACGTGCAGCATAGTTAAACGGAAAATAGTAACTGGTGAACGTTCACCAAGGGAGAAACTGCCAGTGAACGCCCTAGCTGCCACACGATCTTAATCTTACGGTGTAGTTTGGATGACCTTTTTACACCCAAAATTAAACAAATGACATGTCAGTTTTGCAAAAGAAAAAGGCCACCCAGGTTCTCCAAATGCACTAAAAACTGATTCGTAAATGCCATGTCCTGTGGCAAACGTTCGCCAGATATGCCCATCCTATTTAAAGGAGTAAACCTGCAGTTTATATAGACTTCATATCTTTCATCATAGTAAAAAAATTATATCATCATTTTTCACAAACGTTGTAGCCCTCATTCTCTTTTTTTATGGGACCTCGTGAGAGGGCGGAGAGTTCCCACGACTACGTTAAAAGAAGAGTTGATCCAGTTAACGAGGGAAACCAGATCCAAAAACCATACTACACATCTTGGTTAATTAAGGAAAACAAAGAAAAAATCAAATACACCACAAAAGAAACAAGAACTAGAGGTAGATGAAGCGGTTTAAACATCATCCTGACACAAGAGCGCGAAGGCCCAAAACCACCAGACAGCATATGTCCAGCCAAAGCGACCACCATACTTGCAAGATATCTCAAACACCCCGAGACTCTCGACCGCCATGTATCGAAGCAACATGAACTAACATTTATCAGTGACCCCCTTTGGTTTACCGTTGATGGTCGCCAAAGCTCGGAAGCCCTCATTCTCACGTTGTAGGTCCAAGAGTTTATATAGGTATCAAAATTTCCCACCCGTGGTTTATGCGATAGCCTCAGAAATGCACCACATGAACTCTCACCAAAAGAACATAAACAGATATAACCAAGCGGACATCTTGGTAAGCTACCAACAACAAATTGCAATCAAAGAGCATAAACAGATATAACGAAAGCAGAAGAACGTAATGCCGTTTTTTACTTTAGCAAGTTTTTGACCAACCGCATCTGTCACAGGCTCGATGACACACTATCATAACCAAGTTCGCCACATAATGGCTTATTGCGAAAGCACTGTACAGAAGTCCCAGCCAGGATAGAACTCGCCTTTTCAATGAACGAGGCTCCATTCTCATGACATGAATGCCTCATCTCAAGTCATCTACAGCTTGGATGGGCGCTGGTACCATCCGTATAGCTCATCTTTGCAGTACCTGGTGACTTGCTTCACGCTCAAGTAGTTCTCGAGGCCCCTGAAAGCAAAACAGCAAAGACAGTTCAGAGGATACTTCCAGGGGCAGTGCAGTTTGCAAACCATAGCGCTCGTGAAGTAACTCACCATTCTCCTAGCTCCCGGCCAAAACCGCTCCGCTTGTTCCCTCCCCACGGAGCTTGAACCAGGGTCGGTTGCGAGCAGTTTATCCAAACAATGCCTGAGTGAATAACCTGCAGGTGTGGGATTGTACGTTTACCTATCAGCTCACTGAATATATCGAATACTTCAATTGCATCACATGCTACAAATTTACGGGCGTGCTTGAATCTACCTTTGCAATGCGCTCACACCTCTGTAGATCATCAGAGATCACACCACCAGCCAAGCCATAGCTGAAAACAAAATGGTAGAGAAGTCAAGGGAACGATATAAGCACGGGCTTTTTTTTCAGGCTTGCGCAAATCAGGTAACTCACTGGGTATCATTTGCAAGCTCTACAGCTTCGCTCTCTGTCTTGAATACTTTGACACAGATGACTGGTCCAAAGACTTCCTCTCTCCAAATTTGCATTGATGTGCTAACGTCTGTTATAATTGTAGGTTCAATAAAGAACCCTTTTCCGAGATGCTGCCATTTCACAAACGTAGCTTGGATGAATAACCGAGAGGCAAGAGCATGTAATGTAATGACCAATGCTTACCTTTGGTCGGTCACCACCATGCAAAATTGTAGCACCTTCACTTCTTGCTGTCGAGATGAACTTCTTAATCTTTTCATACTGAAATAAGAAAAAAAAAATGGCTCTCTATTGTAAGGGAACTCTAAGGTGGTTGCCAAAGCATAACTGGATATACAAGCTGAATACTCCCTCCGTCCCAAAATAAGTGACTCAACTTTGTACTAAAGTTAATACAAAGTTGAGTCGCTTATTTTGGGACGGAGGGAGTAGTTTGCAAAAGAGAAAGTCAACAGTTAACAATTTATTGCATTGCAGGTCATCCCCGTTATCTCGAAGAGGGATTATCGGTTTTAAGTTCAATTTCACACCAAAGTGTGAACAGGTTTACCAAAATGTACATATTTGCGTCCCAGCTACAAAAGTGCAATACGCTCCATTTGAGTTACCTGCCCTTTACTGATGACTGAACCCAGCCTGCAACCTTCTTCCAGTGGGTCTGAGATTTTTATGTTCTTTGCCCATTCAACTAGTCTATCTAAAAATCGCTCTGCAATTTTCTCCTGTGAAAGAGTGGATCTTCATGTCATCTATTAGAAAATGGCGATTTTCCAAATAAAATAAAATCCAGGAGAGCATACATACATGGAGAAGTAGACGAGAAGTTGCACTGCAAACTTGACCACTATTGAAAAAACAACCAAACATGGCCCATTCAACAGCTGTTTCAAATTCAGCAAGACTTCAGCACACCAATCCACAAATTAGCTAAGACTACGTATCAATGGAATATGTAAAATTGGCAATTGTTCTTCCATAACCCAGAGATTATGGACTGAGTTAAAGTGGAAAAAATGGATTAGGAGCATAGTGCAACATCCATGAGAGGAAGATACCTTTGTCAATGTCAGCAACATCATCAAAGATAACAAGAGGACTTTTGCCACCAAGCTCTAATGAAACAGGCTGTTGAAGAAGATAATACACAACAGTATCAGAATAAAGGAAACATAGATGCCTAATTCACAGATTACTTGCATCGGCTCTTTAGCCGAAGCACAGAACATCACAAGTTATAGCAACTGAAATATATAGAGAACACACCTTAACCATTTGGGCAGCAGCGGTCATTATCGTCTTACCAGTTGCGGTACTTCCTGTAAAAGCAATCTACAGAAAGGATCGAAAGATAATTTTAGAAGCTTGAAGACTGAGGGTGATCATATAAGATTACAACTTGGTATATCCATGAGCATATGACAATTTATATTCAAAGAATAGGTCTGACCTTATCCACATGGGGATGTGAAGCTATTGGAGCACCAGCATCAGGGCCCAGACCAGTAATTATGTTCAGAACTCCTGAAGGCAGTCCTATCTCTTCACATATTGCGCCGAGCTCTAAGCAAGTTCTGTTTTTGAAAAAAAAATAGTCATGGATACAATAATAATTCGAAGGACTGGACTTAACTAAAAGGCATCGGGCCTTACAGAGAAGCCAGCTCAGATGGTTTTAACACAGCTGTACACCCAGCAGCCAGGGCAGGTGCAACCTTCCAAGTAGCCATCAACAGAGGATAGTTCCTTCATTTGCACAAGAGAAAGCAAAGTAATTAGAAGTTTAGAACTATTAACTTCAAAGACACCGAGTTATCAAATTCAGCAGGCAACCAATGCAAAATTATCTTAATTCAATTGTTAATTAATGACCTGTTGTTTCCATTAAAAAGTAAAACAAATGACCAGTGGTTTAGCCTGTACTCGTATAAGATTTAATATTCAATACCATGGACGAAGAAAAGATCTGCCATGAACTATAAGACCTTGGAATCTCAAGGATAACAGCTTAAGAAGTTTTAAGAAGAAAAAATGACAAGTGAACCTATAAAAAAATGCTATGATATCCGCATATAGTGTGGATCAAAATCCAAGAGAAATGGTTGCAATATATACCAGGGAGTGATGAGTCCAACAACCCCGATGGGTTCTTTAAGAACATAGGTCTTGAATTCTTCCATGGGCAGAGAGATTGGCGCATGTTGTTTACCATCTAAGGCTTCAGCCAGACCAGCATAGAACTCAAAGCATGCAGCGACATCGTCCTAAGATAGGACGGAAAATCATCAAACAAAACATGGAGCGTCTTTAGGCACACTAAACATTATATAACGTGAATAATTGAAAATACCATGTCCGCAACTGCTTCATCCTTGGGCTTTCCAGAATCAACTGTCTCCAGCCATGCCAGATACGATATCTTTTCTTTAATCTGCACCAGCATCCAATATTTCAAGAAAATTACTGGCAGTAACAAACATACTAATTAACAGACAAACATCCATTATTCAAAGCAGTGACAATAGGAAACTCTCTTGTGCTAACAAAAATTCCAGCTCTCTGTCTTCCATTTCAATGCAGCAAGACAGCACAAATTTGGTAAACCTTACGCATGCTACATGTATATATGAAATTGATGCCAAATGCAAAGATCTATATGTAGAGTGCCTTCACCCTTGAAATTGGTGCAGTCCAACAGTTTCAAAATTGGTTTCATTATAACAGAAACACCATGTTCTGAATGAACAAACCTATCATCTTGCCAGCTTCCACTCCTTAGAGCTAAAGCTTTTGTATCGGAGTATGACACACTAACATGCCAAAATTAAGAACAATTTTCTGTTGCATATGATGCTGTGAGACTATCTCCTACCATACTTGCAACATATGTAAAAAAAAACAGTCATGTAGTAGTTTGCAATAAAAAGAGTAACAAATCTGATAATTTTCAACAACTAGGCAAATGTCCAGCGTGATTGTGCAAAGTGTAGTAATGTATAGTGTGTGGAGTTTAAATCTCAGCAGGGTTTGCTGTTTCCCAAGAGAAGGAGGGTGCGATCCCTCAGTATCATGATTGGATGCTGAATTTGGATTCCTACATTGAAAACAAACTGAAGTTGGTACATTTAATTCATCATAATGGAACATCTTCGCAAACCACATGATACAGAGGATTAGTGGAGCCATCAACCAGGTTTGCACCCTCCACCTCTGAATTACGAACAATGGTATTGTACTTTCTTTTCGGAACTTTTTTTCTTTCCGGCGAACTTCTTTTCGGAACATACTTGTAAGTTGAAAGTTATTGCTAACCAACTGTACCAAACCTAATACTAAGACTTTTACGAAAGGATCAATCGACCCAAGGATCTGATGTTTTTTCTAGCTAGCGACCGTTTCTAGAAGTTAAAGAGCTCATATGACGCAATAAAGATGTACTCCGTACAATCCGACTAGATCAAAATTTTGTACTGTACAAGAGATGTGCAGCACTAGGGGCATCCTGTTCTTCAGCCCCCAAAACCAGCTTCACTCACACGGCGATGAGATAATGGTGCCTCGGCAACTCCGTGCATGCGTCTAACTTTTCTGTGAACATGTATACATCTAACTTCAGGCCTCAGATTCAGAGAAACACAAGAGATTGGCACCTTAGCGGCGATCGCGTTCAGATACTTGGCCCGCGTCGCCCCGGAAGCGCGCGCCCAGCGGCTCCCGCCGTCGAGCAGGAACGCGGACCGCGCCGCCGCGACGGCGAGCTCGACGTCCTCCGCGGTGGCTGCCGGGATGTCGCCTTCACCGATCACCAAACCACACAGCAAGCCAACAAGCTGAAGTCAGTACGGTACTGACACAACATAGTACTAGTAGCGCCACGATGTGGCGGAAGGGCGGAGGTGGGGACGGGACGGCGAAACGAACCGATGGTGTCCTCGGTGGCCGGGTTGATGACGGGGATGCGGCGGCCCAGGGTGGGCTCGCGCCACCCGCCGCCGATGAAGAGGCCGCGGCGCGGGATCGCTGGGGGCGCGGCCATGGCTACTCTGCTTCGGCGAGGCGGATGGCCGTGCTGGGCGGTGGTGCCGTAGTAGGAGGTGAGTAGGAGTGTGGGGGCGGAGCGAGGTCTAGTGCTGTGCTGCGGTGGCTCCTGCTGCTTTCGCCTTTAGGTGGGGGCGAGCGAGCACGTTTTCTCGTGATCCCGGCGATCTCAGCCGGCCCCGCAACCCGGAAGTGTTGGCCGCGTTGCTATCCTCCACGCCTCTCGCCACTGAATTAATCAATTAACTAGTGCCCGATCATCCGGGATGGGTCTCTTTTCCTCTCCGTGACCCACCGGGGCGTGACCAAGCTGTCGCGCTCGCGCGTCGTGTACTTGCGCGTGGCACGGAAGACACACACGTACGTACATATGCTTTGCTCCTGTTGGGTGGGCGTCCCACTCCGTCGGTGCCGTCGCTACCAGCGCCACCTAACATTCAGGATCAGTCGCCTTTTACAACGCGGCTGCCTGATCAGACATCAGAGGACAAACCACACGCGGATCGTCGTTCCAGACCAGATCAAGCCACTGCTGCAAAAGATTCTCGTATTGATTTTGATGTTTAGTCCTTTTTTGGTTCATAAGATAGAAATTTTATAGAAATAGAAAAATCATAGAAAGTGAGATGACATGCATGTCAATTCTTATAAAAAAAGAGATGTTATTTGGTGCATAGGATAGGATTTTTTTCATTGAATCTAGGCTAATGTTTTTTTTTTCTTCAAAACGTGAAGGATTGATTCCTATCCTACATAGGAATAGAAATTCATTCCTACAAATCAAAGGGCTTCAAAAAAAATTTCTTTTGTAAATCATATCTTATAAAATTCCTACAAAATTCCTACAAACCAAAAAAGGCCTTAAAGTATTTTGCGTACCCTGAAAAATTCGAGTTCAAGCGCGGGCATGCACGCACGGGAGCTGCTCGTCTTGTTGTTAGTTCAAAGTTCTAAATAAACTCGTTCACGTGCAGCAGGGTTTGAGATTTTGTTCTCTTCTCCGTGTCACGCAGCGCCAGATGTTCGATGCCATGGGAATGATCGAGTCCCACTTCCCCGGGGAGGGGAGGGTAACATGGCGAGAGGAGACCGATGCAAAGTGTGCGTTCAACGTCATCGGATCACTTTTTCCTGAGCAAATCGTGTGGGTAGATTACTTTTCTTCTTGATAGGAACGCCAGGTTCTTTTCAAGTTATCTATATTTAAGAAAAACTCAGCGACTGATTTTCATTTCAAATTGGTCGCTATTCCCAGGGATTCTTTGATTCACATAATTCTAAGAACACGAAAATGGAAAAGACGTTGGATTGAAATGTCATTCTCATCTCAGGGTGTATTGGGTTTGAAGAAAATCACCATGGATGCCACTTGTGTGTTGCCGCACCACTTTTCTACCATCTCAGTAGCTAAATGCGATGTGCGGTCGCTGCCGCTGCACAACCATCATCCCTCCGTATCAAGTCGTCTACAGTTTACAACTTCCCACAAGAGTAAACCACTGGATCTAACGAGAGGACCCTCACGAAGACCTTTTGGTGACCACCGCAGTTTGTAGAGAGTCCGCCGCCATAGACCAAAGTGGCGTAGATGGTGGAGCCGCAAGATCTGCCACTACAAATGACCTCCAAGGCCATGTCGGTGCCGCCATCATGTGGGAG
This sequence comes from Triticum urartu, assembly GCF_003073215.2. Taxonomy (NCBI): domain Eukaryota; kingdom Viridiplantae; phylum Streptophyta; class Magnoliopsida; order Poales; family Poaceae; genus Triticum; species Triticum urartu. The sequence goes on from NC_053023.1 coordinate 539,447,385, forward strand.
TCTCACTGGAGCAGCACCCCGACATCCCAGACGTCTCCTATCACCGCGAATACGGCGACGATGGCCCCGTCCGGCACCAGCTCCGATGTGACGGGCAGATCAAGCAAACCGCAAAAATGGATCAAGATCCAACCACTCTACACGCAACTCCGACACTGCCTTCATAATCCCCAAGTGCAGGGAATCATCGTAGCAATTCCCAGAGGTGGAAGTGATAAGTATGTAGTGTCGAACCCACAAGGAGCTAAAGGTAAGATCAATATTCTCTCAAGCCCTATCTGCCACTGATACGACTCTACGTACACCGAACGTTTGCTTCCAACTAGAAACGAGAAATAAAACTACGTTGTGGGTATGAAGAGGTTAACTTTGCATGGTATCGGAGAGATAAAATATAAAAGTAGGTGTTGTTATCATAAAGTTAGAATATATTACTAAATATTATATATAGCGAGTGTGGAATAATGATGGATCGGTGTGCGGAATTGTCTTAGGCAATTGTTAACAAGACCGATAGTCGTCATTGCAATTTCATATAAGGGAGAGGCATAAACTAACATACTTTCTCTTCTTGGATCATATGCACTTATGATTGGAACTCTAGCAAGCATCCGTAACTACTAAAGATCATTAAGGTAAAACCCAACCATAGGATTAATGCATCAAGTCCTCTTTATCCCATACGCAACAACCCCCTTACTCGGATTTATGCTTCTGTCACTCAAGCAACCCACTATAAGAGAATCATGAACGTATTGCAACAACCTATAGCGGGAATCCCTCACGCTTGCGCGACACGGAGGGCATAATAGGACAGCACCAAAATAAAACATACAACTCATATTAATCTAGATCATCAATCAACTCAAAGACAAATGATATCTACTCAAAACATCATAGGATGGCAACACTGAAGGAAATATGCCCTAGAGGCCATAATAAAGTTATTATTTATTTCCTTATATCATGATAAATGTTTATTATTCATGCTAGAATGTATTAACCAGAAACATGATACATGTGTGAATACATAGACAAACAGAGTGTCACTAGTATGCCTCTACTTGACTAGCTCGTTGATCAAAGATGGTTATGTTTCCTAACCATAGACATGAGTTGTAATTTGATAAACGGGATCACATCATTAGGAGAATGATGTGATTGACTTGACCCATTCCGTTAGCTTAGCACTTGATCGTTTTAGTTTACTGTTATTGCTTTCTTCATGACTTATACATGTTCCTATGACTATGACATTATGCAACTCCCGATTACCGGAGGAACACTTTGTGTGCTACCAAACGTCACAACGTAACTGGGTGATTATAAATGTGCTCTACAGGTGTCTTCAAAGGTACTTGTTGAGTTGGCATGTATCGAGATTAGGATTTTTCACTCCAATTGTCGGAGATGTATCTCTGGGCCCACTCGGTAATGCACATCACTATAAGCCTTGCAAGCATTGTAACTAATGAGTTAGTTGCGGGATGATTTATTACGGAATGAGTAAAGAGACTTGCCGGTAACGAGATTGAACTAGGTATTGAGATACCGACGATCGAATCTCGGGCAAGTAACATACCGATGACAAAGGGAACAACGTATGTTGTTATGCGGTTTGACCGATAAAGATCTTCGTAGAATATGTGGGAGCCAATATGAGCATCCAGGTTCCGCTATTGGTTATTGACCGGATACGTGCCTCGGTCATGTCTACATAGTTCTCAAACCCGTAGGGTCCGCACGCTTAAAGTTCAGTGACGATCGATATTATGAGTTTTTGTGTTTTGATGTACCAAAGGTAGTTCAGAGTCCCAGATATGATCACGGACATGACGAGGAGTCTCGAAATGGTCGAGACATAAAGATCGATATATTGGACGACTATGTTCGGACACCGGAAAGGTTCCGGAAGGTTTCGGACATATACCGGAGTACCATGGGGTTACCGGAACCCCCCGGGGAGTTAATTGGGCCTCATGGGCCCTAGTGGGAGAAGAGGATAGGCGGCCAAGGGCAGCCGCGCCCCCCTCCCCCTCTAGTCCGAATTGGACAAGGAGGGGGCGGCGCCCCCTTTTCCTTCTCTTCCTCTCCCCCTTCCTTCTCCCCTCCTACTCCAACCGGGAGTAGGACTCCACCCTTGGCGCGCCCTCCTCCTGGCCGGCCGCCTCCCCCCTAGCTCCTTTGTATACGGGGGCAGGGGGCACCCCATAGACATAGAAGTTGATCATTGAACCCTTAGCCGTGTGCGGTGCCCCCCTCCACCATAATCCACCTCGATCATATCGTAGCGGTGATTAGGCGAAGCCCTGCGTCGGTAGCAACATCATCACTGTCATCACGCCGTCGTGTTGACGGAACTCTCCCGTGAAGCTCTGCTGGATCGGAGTTCGTGGGACGTCATCGAGCTGAACGTGTGCTGAACTCGAAGGTGCCGTGCGTTCGGTACTTGGATCGTTCGGATTGTGAAGACGTTCGACTACATCAACCGCGTTCTCATAACGCTTCCGCTTACGGTCTATGAGGGTACATGGACGATACTCTTCCCTCTCGTTGCTATGCATCACCATGATCTTGCGTGTGCGTAGGAAAATTTTGAAATTACTACGTTCCCCAACAGTGGCATCAAGGTGTCGTGCCGGTAACGATGGTTGATACGTCTCCGTCGTATCTATAATTTTTGATTGTTCAATGCCAACATTCTACAACTTTCATATACTTTTGGCAACTTTTTATACTATTTTTGGGACTAACATATTGATCCAGTGCCCAGTGCTAGTTCCTGTTTGTTGCATGTTTTTTGTTTCGCAGTAAATCCATATCAAACGGAGTCCAAACGGGATAAAAACTGACGGAGATTTTTTTTGGAATATATGTGATTTTTGGGAAGAAAAATCAACGCGAGACGATGCCCGAGGGGGCCACGAGGCAGGGGGCGCGCCCTGGGCCCTCGTGGCCTCCCAGTAAGGCGGTTGATGCCCTTCTTTCACCGCAAGAAAGCTAATTTCCGGATAGAGATCGTGTTAAAATTTCAGCCCAATCAGAGTTACGGATCTTCGGAAATATAAGAAACGGTGAAAGGGCAGAATCTGAGAACGCGAAAATAGAGAGAGACAGAGAGAGAGATCCAATCTCGGAGGGTCTCTCGCCCCTCCCATGCCATGGTGGCCATGGACCAGAAGGGAAACCCTTCTCCCATATAGGGAGAAGGTCAAGGAAGAAGAAGAAGGAGGGGGGCGCCGGAGTGCCACCGGGGGCCATCATCATCACCGCAATCTACACCAACACCTCCGCCATCTTCACCAACATCTCCATCACCTTCCCCCCTCTATCTACAACGGTCCACTCTCCCGCAACCTGCTGTACCCTCTACTTGAACATGGTGCTTTATGCTTCATATTATTATCCAATGATGTGTTGCCATCCTATGATGTCTGAGTAGATTTTCATTGTCCTATCGGTGATTGGTGAATTACTATGATTGATTTAATTTGCTTGTGGTTATGTTGCTGTCCTTTGGTTCCCATCATATGAGCGCGCACGTGGATCACACCATAGGGTTAGTTGTATATTGATAGGACTATGTATTGGAGGGCAAGAGTGACAGAAGCTTCAACCTAGCATAGAAATTGATGCATACGGGATTGAAGGGAGACCAATATATCTTAATGCTATGGTTGGGTTTTACCTTAATGAACGTTAGTAGTTGCGGATGCTTGCTAATAGTTCCAATCATAAGTGCATAGAATTCCAAGTCAGGGATGACATGCTAGCAGTGGCCTCTCCCACATAAAACTTGTTGTCGGTCTAGTAAAGTAGTCAATTGCTTAGGGACAATTTCGCAACTCCTACCACCACTTTTCCACACTCGCTATACTAACTTTATTGCTTCTTTACCTAAACAGCCCCTACTTTTTATTTACTCGCTCTTTATTATCTTGCAAACCTATCCAAAAACACATACAAAGTACTTCTAGTTTCATACTAGTTCTAGGTAAAGCGAACATTAAGCGTGCGTAGAGTTGTATCGGTGGTCGATAGAACTTGAGGGAATATTTGTTCTACCTTTAGCTCCTCGTTGGGTTCGACACTCTTACTTATCGAAAGAGGCTACAATTGATCCCCCGCACTTGTGGGTTATCAAGACCTTTTTCTGGCGCCGTTGCCGGGGAGTCATAGCGTGGGGTGAATATTCTCGTGTGTGCTTGTTTGCTTTATCACTAAGTAATTTTTATTTGCTATTCTAAGTTGTTCTCTTTCTTTAGTTATGGATATGGAACTGATACGTCTCCAACGTATCTATAATTTTTGATTGTTCCATGCTATTATATTATCAACCTTGGATGTTTTATATGCATTTATATGCTATTTTATATGATTTTTGGGACTAACCTATTAACCTAGAGCCCAGTGCCAGTTTCTGTTTTTTCCTTGTTTTAGAGTATCGCAGAAAAGGGAAATCAAACAGAGTCCAATTGACCTGAAACTTCACGGAACTTGTTTTTGGACCAGAAGAAGCCCATGGAGTATCAGAGATGGACGACCAGAAGAGTCCCGGGCTACCCACGAGGGTGGGGGCGCGCCCACCCCCCTGGGCGCGCCCCCTGCCTCGTGGACAGCCCGGAGATCCACCGACGTACTTCTTCCTCCTATATATACCCATATACCCTAAAAACTTAGAGGAGGGGAATAGATCGGGAGTTCCGCCGCCAGAAGCCTCCATAGCCACCGAAAACCAATCTAGACCCGCTCTGGCACCCTGCCGGAGGGGGAATCCCTCTTCGGTGGCCATCTTCATCATCTCGGTGCTCTCCATGACAAGGAGGGAGTAGTTCTCCCTCGGGGCTGAGGGTATGTACCAGTAGCTATGTGTTTGATCTCTCTCTCTCTCTCATGTTCTTGAGGTGGTACGATCTTGATGTATCGCGAGCTTTGCTATTATAGTTGGATCTTATGATGTTTCTCCCCCTCTACTCTCTTGTAATGGATTGAGTTTTCTCTTTGAAGTTAGTTTATCGGATTGAGTCTTTAAGGATTTGAGAACACTTGATGTATGTCTTGCATGGGATACCCGTGGTGACAATGGGGTATTCTGTTGATCCACTTGATGTATGTTTTTGTGATCAACTTGTGGGTTCCGCCCATGAACCTATGTATAGGGGTTGGCGCACATTTTCGTCTTGAATCTCCAGTAGAAACTTTGGGGCACTCTTTGAAGTACTTTTGTGTTGGTTGAATAGATGAATCTAAGATTGTGTGATGCATATCGTATAATCATACCCATGGATACTTGAGGTGACATTGGAGTATCTAGGTGACATTAGGGTTTTGGTTGATTTGTGTCTTAAGGTGTTATTCTAGTACAAACTCTATGATAGATTGAATGGAAAGAATAGCTTCGTGTTATTTTACTACGGACTCTTGAATAGATCGATCAGAAAGGATAACTTTAAGGTGGTTTCGTACCCTACAATAATCTCTTCGTTTGTTCTCCACTATTAGTGACTTTGGAGTGACTCTTTGTTGCATGTTGAGGGATAGTTATATGATCCAATTATGTTATTATTGTTGAGAGGACTTGCACTAGTGAAAGTATGAACCGTAGGCCTTGTTTCAACGCATTGCAATACCGTTTGTGCTCACTTTTATCATTAGTTACCTTGCTGTTTTTATATTTTCAGATTACAAAAACCTTTATCTACCATCCATATTGCACTTGTATCATCATCTCTTCGCCGAACTAGTGCACCTATACAATTTACCATTGTATTGGGTGTGTTCGGGACACAAGAGACTCTTTGTTATTTGGTTGCAGGGTTGTTTGAGAGAGACCATCTTCATCCTACGCCTCCCACGGATTGATAAACCTTAGGTCATCCACTTGAGGGAAATTTGCCACTATCCTACAAACCTCTGCACTTGGAGGCCCAACAACGTCTACAAGAAGAAGGTTGTGTATTAGACACCAAGCTCTTTTCTGGCGCCGTTGCCGGAGAGGTTAGCGCTTGAAGGTATATCTTTAGATCTTGCAATCGAATCTTTTTATTTCTTGTTTTAGCACTAGTTTAGTTTATAAAAGAAAACTACAAAAAATATGGAATTGAGTTTGCCTCATACGCTTCATCTTTTTAATATCTTTCATGAGTATAATGGAAAGGAAACTGTGCCAAAGTGTTAGAAGAAGAATGCATTAAAATGTTTGGCACTAAATCTTTGAATGATGAGCATGATTGTAATGTTATTAGTATGAACTCTTTGAATATCCATAGTACTAATGATGATTGCACTAGTCATGATGAGAATGTCTCTTATAAGCATGTCGATTTTTGTGGAGTGCATAGAGTTTGCAAGTACACACCAATTAGGGAAGATAGATTTTGCAAGAGGCATAAGTACTTAGAAACTAAATGGTTGCAAGAAAGGCTAGATGTTTGTGCTAAAAATTTAAATTTTCTTAGCCGTACTTGTGAAGTTTGCAATGAACATGGTCATTTAACCATCTGATGCAAATTGTTTCATGATCTAATCGTTTCCAAAAATTGTGATGACTTGATTTCCCTTGCACATCATAATGAACTTAGTTTGCTTATGGGTTATGAAAAAATGAAACGTATAACTAACTATCTTCCAGTATTTTCCCGTGATAAACTTCTTGATTTTGATCTAGAGGAAATTTATATGTATTGTGCGGTGAATTGTATTGAAAATCCTTATATTGCCAATTACATAAAGAAAAGAAAACAAATAGAAGATGAATATAATACTAATGAAAGGGAAGAGACTTCCCAATATCCTCCTATTATTTCTTATGATGAATCAGTTAACGAGGAGGAGCCTTCTATTCAACCAATCTCATTAATAAGGAGCTCCAAAAAGAGGGTTGAACCCACACATGATGTGAAGAAGAAAAAGAAAAGACGAAGAAGCAAAGGTAGAAAGGTATCTCTCGCAAATAATGTTGCTCCTATTACTCATTGTGATGATGATAATTGCTATACTATTGGTGCTATCCATACTATTAATGATGAGAGTGATTATGCTTATGATATGAAAAGGCCCAAGATTGGGGATGCTATGTTTGATGAGAATGACATGTTTGAGAATATATTTGCTGAAATTAATGTTTGTCCCAAGCTTGGGGATTCTATGTTTAATGAAGATGATATTTGTAGTCTCTCAAGTTTTGATATGCAAACTTATTATGATGATAGCATGCCTCCTACTTATGATGATTATATTGATAAAAGTGGGGTTGGAAGAGTGTCAACTTTAGGAAGTAGTAATCCCACTATTTTGGAGGATATTGAATCTCATTGTGATAATTATGAAAGTGGATTTGGAGAGCTCATGACTTTATTTAGTAATGATTCCATTATCTTGGAAGAGGTTTCAATTGATTATGATGAGAACGAAGTTGCTACTTATGATGATTATTGTGATGACACTTATGCTATAAAAAGTAGTGATGATTATATTTATAAAACTTGTCATGATTATGATTACCCTTTTTCTGAACATTACTCTTTTAATGTGGAAACAATTTATAGTATTTGAGTCTCTTATGATACTCCCATTATTCCGAATGAGAAGAATTTTGCTTATGTGGAGAGTAATAAAATTTCTATGCTTGTAGATCATGAAAAGAATGCTTTATGTGATGGTTATATTGTTGAATTCATTCATGATGCTAATGAAAATTATTATGAGGGAGGAATATATGCTTGTAGGAATTGCAATAATTGTTGGGGAACGTAGTAATTTCAAAAAAATTCCTAGGCACACGCAAGATCATGGTGATGCATAGCAACGAGAGGGGAGAGTGTTGTCTACGTACCCTCGTAGACCGGCAACGGAAGCGTTGACACAACGTAGAGGAAGTAGTCGTACGTCTTCCCGATCCGACCAATCCAAGTACCGAACGTACGACACCTCCGAGTTCTGCACACGTTCAACTCGGTGACGTCCCTCGAGCTCCGATCCAGCCGAGTGTTGAGGGAGAGTTTCGTCAGCACGACGGCGTGATGACGGTGATGATGTTCTACCGACGCAGGGCTTCGCCTAAGCACTGCTACGATATGACCGAGGTGGAATATGGTGGAAGGGGGCACCGCACACGGCTAAGGAACGATCACGAAGATCAACTTGTGTGTCATGGGGTGCCCCCTTGCCCCCGTATATAAAGGAGGGAGGGGGGAGGTGCGGCCGGCCCCTAGGGGTGCGCCTGGAGGAGTCCTACTCCCACCAGGAGTAGGACTCCCCCCTCTTGCCTTGTTGAAGAAGGAAAGGGGAAGGGGGCAAGAGGAAAGGGGGGCGCCGCCCCCCCTTCCTTGTCCTATTCGGACTAGGGCAGGAGGGGGCGTGCGGCCTGCCCTGGCCGGCCCTCCTCTTCTCCCTTAGGGCCCATGTAGGCCCATTAACCCCCGGGCGGGTTCCGGTAACCCCCCGGTACTCCGGTAAAATCCCGATTTCACCCGAAACGATTCTGATATCCAAATATAGGCTTCCAATATATCAATATTTATGTCTCGACCATTTCGAGACTCCTCGTCATGTTTGTGATCACATCCGGGACTACGAACAACCTTCGGTACATCAAAACACAAAAACCCTAATTACGATCGTCACCGAACTTTAAGCTTGCGGACCCTACGGGTTCAAGAACTATGTAGACATGACCGAGACACGTCTCCGGTCAATAACCAATAGCGGAACCTGGATGCTCATATTGGTTCCTACATATTCTATGAAGATCTTTATCGGTCAAACCGCATAACAACATATGTTGTTCCCTTTGTCATCGGTATGTTACTTGCCCGAGATTCGATCGTCGGTATCTCAATACCTAGTTCAATCTCGTTACCGGCAAGTCTCTTTACTCGTTCCGTAATACATCATCCCGCAACTAACTTATTAGTTGCAATGCTTGCAAGGCTTGAGTGATGTGTATTACCGAGAGGGCCCAGAGATACCTCTCCGACAATCGGAGTGACAAATCCTAATCTCGAAATACGCCAACCCAACAAGTACCTTCAGAGACACCTGTAGAGCACCTTTATAATCACCCAGTTACGTTGTGACGTTTGGTAGCACACAAAGTGTTCCTCCGGTAAACGGGAGTTGCATAATCTCATAGTCATAGGAACATGTATAAGTTATGAAGAAAGCAATAGCAACAAACTAAACGATCAAGTGCTAAGCTAACTGAATGGGTCAAGTCAATCACATCATTCTCCTAATGATGTGATCCCATTAATCAAATGACAACTCATGTCTATGGCTAGGAAACATAACCATCTTTGATCAACGAGCTAGTCAAGTAGAGGCATACTAGTGACACTCTGTTTGTCTATGTATTCACACATGTATTATGTTTCCGGTTAATACAATTCTAGCATGAATAATAAAAATTTAACATGATATAAGTAAATAAATAATAACTTTATTATTGCCTCTAGGGCATATTTCCTTCAATAATATCAAGTTTCCTCTGTGTGTGTTGAAAATCTTGAAGTTATGCTTGTTTTGCCTTCCTATGCTAGTTGATTATTGTTACCACAAGTTGTTTGATCACAAAATCCCTATGCATAGGAAGTGGGTTAGACTTAAATGTGCTAGTCTTATTCTTCATGATTCTCTCTTTATGTTTCAATTCTTATTTTTTATGTGAGCGTCATTGAAATCATCATGCCTAGCTAGGGGCGTTAAACGACAACGCTTGTTGGGAGGCAAACCAACTTTATTTTTGTTCCTTGATTTTTGCTGATGTTTAGCAAAAAATAATTTATCTAGCCTCTTTTATGATTGAGTTTTTATGTTTTAATTAGTGTTTGTGCCAAGTAGAACCATTGGGAAGACTTGGGGAAAGTCTTGTTGATCTTGCTGTAAAAAACAGAAACTTCAGCGCTCACGAGAATTTCTGCCATTTTTTATTGGAGAGTTATATTTAGTTAATTATTTTTGTAGATGATTAATAGATAAATTCCTCACGTTCAGCAATTTATTTTAGAATTTTTGGGTTTCCAGAAGTTTGCGTTAGTTACAGATTACTACAGACTGTTCTGTTTTTGACAGATTCTGTTTTTCATGTGTTGCTTACTTATTTTGATGAATCTATGGCTAGTAAAAGAGTTTATAAACCATAGATAAGTTATAATACAGTAGGTTTAACACCAATATAAATAAATAATAAGTTCATTACAGTACCTTGAAGTGGTGTTTTGTTTTCTTTCGCTAACGGAGCTTACGAGTTTTCTGTTAAGTTTTGTGTTGCGAAGTTTTCAAGTTTTGGGTAAAGATTCGATGGACTATGGAACAAGGAGTGGCAAGAGCCTAAGATTGGGGATGCCCAAGGCACCTCAAGGTAATATTCAAGGACAACCAAGATCCTAAGCTTGGGGATACCCCGGAAGGCATCCCCTCTTTCGTCTTCGTTCATTGGTAACTTTACTTGGAGCTATATTTTTATTCACCACATGATATGTGTTTTGCTTGGAGAGTCATTTTATTTTATTTTGTTTTGCTTGCTGTTTTAATAAAATACCAAGATCTGAAATTATTAAATGTTAGAGAGTCTTCACATAGTTGCATAATTATTCAACTACTCATTGATCTTCACTTATATCTTTCGGAGTAGTTTGTCGTTGCTCTAGTGCTTCACTTATATCTTTTTAGAGCACGGTGGTGGTTTATTTTATAGAGATAGATGAGCTCTCATGCGTCACTTATATTGTTACACTATGTCACTTTCATATACTAATGGTAATCTTTCATTATAGAACTTGACTTGTATATTCCAATGATGGGCTTCCTCAAAATGCCCTAGGTCTTCGTGAGAAAGCGAGTTGGATGCACACCCACTAGTTTCTTTTGTTGAGCTTTCATACACTTATATCTCTAGTGCATCCGTTGCATGGCAATCCCTACTCACTCACATTGATATCTATTGATGGGCATCTCCATAGTCTATTGATACGCTTAGTTGATGTGAGACTATCTTCTCCTTTTTGTCTTCTCCACAACCACCATTCTATTCCACCTATAGTGCTATGTCCATGGCTCACGCTCATGTATTGCGTGAAAATTAAAAAAGTTTCAGAACATCAAAAGTATGAAACAATTGTTTGGCTTGTCATCGGGGTTGTGCATGATTTAAATATTTTGTGTGGTGAAGATAGAGCATAGCCAAACTATATGATTTTGTAGGGATAGCTTTCTTTGGCCATGTTATTTTGAGAAGACATGATTGCTTTGTTAGTATGCTTGAAGTCTTATTGTTTTTATGTCAATATTAAACTTTTGTCTTGAATCTTATGGATCTGAATGTTCTTGACACAATAAAGAGAATTACATTGATAAATATGTTAGGTAGCATTCCACATCAAAAATTCTGTTTTTATCATTTACCTACTCGAGGACGAGCAGGAATTAAGCTTGGGGATGCTGATACGTCTCCAACGTATCTATAATTTCTGATTGTTCCATGCTATTATATTATCAACCTTGGATGTTTTATATGCATTTATATGCTATTTTATATGATTTTTGGGACTAACCTATTAACCTAGAGCCCAGTGTCCGTTTCTGTTTTTTCCTTGTTCTAGAGTATCACAGAAAAGGGAAATCAAGCGGAGTCCAATTGACCTGAAACTTCACGGAACTTATTTTTGGACCAGAAGAAGCCCACGGAGTATCGGAGATGGACCAGAAGAGTCCCGGGCTGCCCACGAGGGTGGGGGGCACGCCCCCCTGCCTCGTGGACAGCCCGGAGATCCACCGATGTACTTCTTCCTCCTATATATACCCATATACCCTAAAAACTTCGAGGAGGAGAATAGATCGAGAGTTCCGCCACTAGAAGCCTCCGTAGCCACCGAAAACCAATCTAGACCCGTTCCGGCACCTTACCGGAGGGGGGAATCCCTCTCCGGTGGCCATCTTCATCATCCCGGTGCTCTCCATGATGAGGAGGGAGTAGTTCTCCCTCGGGGCTGAGGGTATGTACCAGTAGCTATGTGTTTGGTCTCTCTCTCTCTCTCGTGTTCTTGAGGTGGTACGATCTTGATGTATCGCGAGCTTTGCTATTATAGTTGGATCTTATGATGTTTCTCCCCCTCTACTCTCTTGTAATGGATTGAGTTTTCCCTTTGAAGTTTATCTTATTGGATTGAGTCTTTAAGGATTTGAGAACACTTGATGTATGTCTTGCGTGGGATACCCGTGGTTACAATGGGGTATTCTATTGATCCACTTGATGTATGTTTTGGTGATCAACTTGCGGGTTCCGCCCATGAACCTATGCATAGGGGTTGGCACACGTTTTCATCTTGACTCTCTGGTAGAAACTTTGGGGCACTCTTTGAAGTACTTTTGTGTTGGTTGAATAGATGAATCTGAGATTGTGTGATGCATATCATATAATCATACCCACAGATACTTGAGGTGACATTGGATTATCTAGGTGACATTAGGGTTTTGGTTGATTTGTGTCTTAAGGTGTTATTCTAGTACGAACTCCATGATAGGTTGAATGGAAAGAATAGCTTCGTGTTATTTTACTACGGATTCTTGAATAGATCGATCAGAATGGATAACTTTGAGGTGGTTTCGTACCCTACAATAATCTCTTCGTTTGTTCTCCGCTATTAGTGACTTTGGAGTGACTCTTTGTTGCATGTTGATGGATAGTTATATGATCCAATTATGTTATTATTGTTGAGAGGACTTGCACTAGTGAAAGTATGAACCCTAGGCCTTGTTTCAACACATTGCAATACCGTTTGTGCTCACTTTTATCATTAGTTACCTTGCTGTTTTTATATTTTCAGATTACAAAAACCTTTATCTACCATCCATATTGCACTTGTATCATCATCTCTTCGCCGAACTAGTGCACCTATACAATTTACCATTGTATTGGGTGTTGGGAATACAAGAGACTCTTTGTTATTTGGTTGCAGGGTTATTTGAGAGAGACCATCTTCATCCTACGCCTCCCATGGATTGATAAACCTTAGGTCATCCACTTGAGGGGAATTTGCTACTGTCCTACAAACCTTTGCACTTGGAGGCCCAACAACGTCTACAAGAAGAAGGTTGTGCATTAGACATCAGGAACACGAAATACCAAAAAAATTAGGTGTACCTGCTACTCATGGACACTACTAGGGAAAACCTTATACACCAAACTTTAGCAGTAGCGCGGGTCAAAAAAGCACGCTGGTGCTAAGTAGCAGTAGCGCGCCTGTGCAAACTGCGCTGCAGATAAAGTTTTAGCAGTAGCGCGTCTTGTTATAAACACGTTACTACTAAAATTCCCACGGCTTAGCCGATAGGCTACACATAGTAGTAGCGACCTATATCGAACCGCGCTACCGCTACTTTCTTTGTAGCAGCACGTTTTAATCTAAACTCGCTACTGCTAAAGGATATAAAATTAAATGGAAAGCAAACAGAAAGGTAATTTAAAATGAAAGAAATAGAATAAGGTGAAAGGAAAAAAATAAAATGTGAAGAAAACTAAATGAAAAAGGGGGAAAAAGAGAAAGGAGTTGCAGTAGCGTGTATCCCGAAACGCGTTGTAGCTAATGTAGCAGTAGCGCGCTTTTTGGAACGCGCTACTGCTACTTCTGGCTTAACCACGGGGTTCGTCCTTCCCCACGGCCACTTCCCCCAAATCCAGCTCTCCACTCTCGCCGCCGCTGTCGCCCGTCGGCCGCCGCGCGCTCTCGGCACACCCTCTACGCCACCCCGACCCCAGATTCAACGCCGCCCCCGCCCCCGACCTTAATGCCGCCCCGGACGCCGCCCCGACCCCGACCTCGACGCCGCCATCCGCCGCGTGCCCGAGCCCCGACCCCGACGCCGCCTGCCCCTCCCTCGTCGCAGGCACCCGAGGTGAGCACGCCTGCTCCTCCCTCTCCCCTACCTCTGCCTAGGGTTTCTTTATATTTTATTTGCATCAAATTAGTTAGGGTTCATGTAAGGGTGGAAATGAATCGGATGCGGATGCGGCTCAAATGTGTTAGGGTTCATGTAAGGGTGGAAACGAAACAAATTTCTAAGATGAATCCTAAAACGAGTAAAATTTGACCACTTATTTCACTTTATAGTTGGATAATTGGAATATCCGCTACCACTTTCCACCCCTATGTTCATCAAATTAGATGGTAATTAGGGCAGTAGTTCCTAGGTACTAATTAGTCAGTAAGAACTAGGTACTAATTAGGTACTAGTTTATTTTTATTTATAGTAAGTTTATTTTTAATAAGAACTAGTTGAATTAATAGAACTAGTTAGTAAGAACTTGTTGCTATTTTTTAGTTAAAGCATTTTTTCCCGCATCGACGTGGACGATGCCTATCCCGCATCCTCGTCGTCGAGTCGGCGGAGGACGACTCCTCCTTGACCAGATGGGCCATGTCCGGGACTAGGCTCCGCCGGGGTGGTACTGGGAGGCGCTACCTACCGGGGGCGCAGGTTGGTGAGGAGCCAGCCTGTCGTTGACCCGAACCTTCTTTGGTGGCGGTCGCGTGGGCCAGTGACGGTCCAGAGGCTCGAGGACCCCGCGGAGGTGGTGCGTCACCGTGTCAGTGAGGAGGACGCGCACGTTCATCGCTACTTGTTTGCGTTGGAGCACATGTTCTCCAATACCTGGCAGGTTCTCCAGGGATCTTAGTGGAGCTATGATCCCGTGATGGCTCCTTCTTTGTGGCTGTCCACCGCCCGCGCCGATACCCATCGTGTGCTAGGGTTTTAGTTGTATTAGTGATGTTATATGTATGACACTATTTGGGATGTATTAGTGATAATATTCGATGATGTACGGACGCATGAGATGATTTACTTTTGCTTATTGAATGCATGCTAATTTGAGTCCTATAAGATATTTTGAAATGTATATCTTGTGTTGCTCAAATAGGATATGTGCTTGCCCAAGTGGCCGATCATGTTTGTAGGTTACACCTCCGAGTGGCCTATGTTTTGCCGGAGTGTTGATTCATTTCCATTCCGGCAAATTTCAGGCACTCGATATGTCCTATTTTAGCAAAGGTCATGCCGGATTTTTCCGTGAATTTTGGCATAACTTGTGCCAGAATATGTAGGAAATATCGAGTGCCCCGGATTTGTGTATTGAGTAGCCTGGTAGTTGTCTTCGATCGATTTTCAATTAATGTTTTAACTATGAACATAGGAAATGTCTGACGACGGAAAGGATTTCGGTATTTGCAAATACTGCAAAGACGAGCGCGGCCTGTGCGACGGAATCTTCCTAGATGATGATAGGCGCTTCAGCATCAAGCTGGACGAGAACTTCGAAGTGGATATAGTAAGTCACAACGACAAGTCTTTTTTCATAATTAAGCATGACATTTGCTTTAACTTATAATTTAAGCAAGACAAGTCTTTTTTTACTATTCTACTAGCGTATCCCCTGCCATGCAAGAGTTTTTGTATTGGATAAGATAGGTTGCAGTCGTACTATGGAGGAAAAGAAAATTTACTTGAAGACCGAGCATGGTTATATTTTCCACGCAAAATTATACAATTCAGACGACTACACCTATTTTGGATGTAAAACATGGCGAGCGCTATGCAAGACTTATGCATTTGAGCCTGATATGGTTATCACCTTTGATATTCGCCCGGAAGATGATATTGAAGGTAATACCGACATCTGGGTCGATGTGCAGACGCCTCCAGTTATACCATTATGTAAGTTTCTCAACCATATTTATGTCTTTGATATTGTTTATTCAAAAATAGTTGACAACTAATTTGTATTGTCAGCTTATTTCGATGCAAGCAAACATGTCCAACGCTTGGTAGACATGACCTACTACTGTCCCAGGGCTGAACTAAACTGCGAGGAGCTAAGTCATTATGTTTCATGGCTTGAGGATCTTGATACTGTCAAGACAAATTTTCTTCCTGCATTTAGAAATGTTAGTACTGAAAACGTGCGACCAATAGTGTTCGTAATGAACTACGGTCACATCTATTTAGGAAGGATGGTAAGATTTTTACTATTTGTCCTCAGTGCATCTTTTCCATACATTATTTTTGAAGCTAAACTTCATTTCTAAGTATGTTACCATACGATGTTCTTCAACAGGGACTCCCGATGAATGTTGTGCCTTATGGGATCGAGACTAAAGGTACCATGAGTATTATTAGCTTACGGCCAAGATATCCTACAGATTACTTTAGTGCATTCAAGATTAGCGAGGGATGCTTAATAGTGCAAGACTGGACCAAATGTGTGATGGAGAAGCGCAGAGAAGTACTAGGGGGCAGCAAACAGATGCGCTACCCACGATTAGGAGACAGGTTCATCTGCATGCTCCAACTTGATCAAGGAGGAGTGCTACACATGTTTTATGTTATTTTACCTGAGAGAGAGCAGCATGAGTGATTAGATAGCTAGAAATGAGTTTGAGGATGATGATGTGCTACACTATTACTATGATGATAAAATAGCTAGTGTTGGTGGTAATGACTATGATGATTATTATTCGCTAGTGTCAGTGGTGATTAAATAAATACTGTTGGTGGTAATGACTATGATGATGATTAAATAGCTTGTGCTGGCGGATTAGATTCAAGTGGAGGCAACATGTGGTGCACATCGAAAGTACTACTAGTCCAAACTAGATCAAGTTTGGATTAGTAGTATACTTTTGACATGCACCACATATTGCCTCCACTTGAACCTAATCCACCTTCATTTGACACACTGTTATGGACATAATGATGTAAACCTCATAACTGGTATTGTACCAATATTGTACGATGGCGCATAAATATACTAAAAATAAAAAATAAAAAAAGAATACTAGTAGCGATGGAGAGAAAACACGCTGCCAGTAGTTACATTAGCAGTAGCGTGGGAGTGAACAAACGCTGCAGCTATTTGTCCTAGCAGTAGCGCGTGCCCGCACGCGCTACTGCTAAGCAATAGCTGTAGTGCCTTATTAGTAGCGCGCCTACCTGTGCTACTAGTGAGCACAAAACCAGCACTACTGCTAGGGTTTTCCCTAGTAGTGGGAGATGGGGAACCTCCTAAAACCCTCGATGCTGGTTATGTGAAAAATATTATGTACTACTTTGATAATCTTGAGAAAACCCCATTCAATTATGTTATGGGAGACACGTTGGATCAACGTGAATACTTTAGGGATTATCGCTTGACTCAAAAAGGGAAACTATTATGGGATCAAATTCATATGTTGCATTGGTATGCTCGGGAACTATGCTTGAGATATGACTATACTTGTTGCTCTAGGATGAAGGCTCCACACCTTCCCTTTTCATGCAAATTTAATGATGATAAAACCTTGGCTTCTTATGCTAATGGTATATATGATTACTATGATGTGGAACAAATAGAAGAATTTGTTGCTTTTATGGGTGCTTATGAAATTGAATCTTTGTTTAAAGAGTGTGAAAATCTTGATGATTCAGTTTATAGACCTGAAAATTTAGCTATCCTTAAATATTGCTATGAGAATTATGAATTCAATTCCGATATTGATGATTTTATTGAGAGAGAGTCTCCTCTGTCCAAGAAGAGACTAATATTTTGCAGGAGTCTATGGAAGAAGGAATTGATGAAACTGTGAGCTCATTGGATGAAAAATATGAGGAGGAGAGCGAAGAACAAAAGGAGGAAGAGCGGATTGATCACCCATGCCCACCTTCTAATGAGAGTAACTCTTCAACTCATACATTGTTTAATTTCCCTTCATGCTTACCGAAGGATGATTTCTATGATGACTGTTATGATCCCGTTGATTCTCTTGAAATATCCATTTTTGATGATGCTTGCTATGCTTGTGGCCAAGATGCCAATATGAATTATGCTTATGGATATGAACTTGCTATAGTTCCTTATGTTAAACATGAAATTGTTGCTATTGCACCCACGCATAATAGTCCTATTATCTTTTTGAATTCTCCCGACTACACTATATCGGAGAAGTTTGCACTTATTAAGGATTATATTGATGGGTTGCCTTTTACCGTTACACATGACGATTCTTATAGATATAATATGCATGTGCTCGCTGCTCCTACTTGCAATTATTATGAGAGAGGAACTACATCTCCGCCTCTTTATGTTTCCAATACAAAAAAATTGCAAGAAACTGTTTATACTATGCATTGGCCTTTACTTTGTGTGCATGAATTGTTCTTTTATGACATGCCGATGCATAGGAAGAGAGTTAGACTTCGTTGTTACTTGATATATGTTACTTTGTGCTCACTACTAAATTACAAATCATTGTTAATTAAAATTGGCTTTGATATACCTTGGGATCCGGGTGGATCCATTACTTGAGCACTATATGCCTAGCTTAATGGCTTTAAAGAAAGCGCTACCAGGGAGACAACCCGGAAGTTTTAGAGAGTCATTTATTTCTGTTGAGTGCTTTCATATAAGTTTAAAAACAAAAAAAATAAAGAGGGGAACCCAAAACTTTTCAAAAAGGAAAGTGAAAGTGAGAGAGACAAGCATGGTTGAAGTGGGGGAGCTCCTTGAACTTTGTTCATGCTCACGGAAACTTTGTGAATATTGATTACAGAAACTTTTAAACAAAAATAATTATCCCCTTGTACAATTCCATTGTATTATAAAAATAATGTGCCAAGGTTTGCCTTTAGGATGTTTTAGATGCTTGTTGGTTTGTACGGTGGAGGACATAAACTTTGGCTGTAGCGCGCGATTTTACATTTTTTTTCTGGAACGTCAAATGGTTCTGAAACTTTTTGCACTGTCTTTCTATACAAATTGATTAATTTTCCTAATTTTGGTAGAATTTTTGGAGTACCATAGGTATGGTGAATGTTCATATTATTACAGATTGTTCTGTTTTAGACAGATTCTGTTTTTGATGCATAGTTTGCTTGTTTTGATGAAACTATCGATTTATATCAGTGGATTAAGCCATGGAAAAGTTATATTACAGTAGCTACAATGCAAAAACAAAATATGAATTGGTTTGCAATAGTAATTAGAGTAGTGATTTGCTTTATTATACCAACGGATCATACCGGGCTTTTTGTTGAGTTTTGTGTGGATGAATTGTTCGAAGATCGAGGAGGTCTTGATGTGAGAAGAAGGAAGAGAGGCAAGAGATAAAGCTTGGGGATGCCCGAGGCACCGCAAGTAAATATTCAAGGAGACTCAAGCGTCTAAGCTTGGGGATGCTGAGGGAGTCCTGGATTAGGGGGTCCTCGGACAGCCGGACTATATACTTTGGCCGGACTGTTGGACTATGAAGATACAAGATTGAAGACTTCGTCCCGTGTCCGGGTGGGACTCTCCTTTGCTTGGAAGTCAAGCTTGGCAATTCGCATATGTAGATCTCCTCCCTTGTAACCGACTCTGTGTAACCCTAGCCCCCTCCGGTGTCTATATAAACCGGAGGGTTTAGTCCGTAGGACAACAACAATCATAATCATAGGCTAGCTTCTAGGGTTTAGCCTCTACGATCTCGTGGTAGATCAACTCTTGTAATACTCATACCATCAAGATCAATCAAGAGGAAGTAGGGTATTACCTCCATCGAGAGGGCCCGAACCTGGGTAAACATTGTGTCCCCCGCCTCCTGTTACCATCAGCCTTAGACGCACAGTTCAGGACCCCCTACCCGAGATCCGCCGGTTTTGACACCGACATTGGTGCTTTCATTGAGAGTTCCACTGTGCCGTCACGATAAAGGCTTGATGGCTCCTTCGATCATCGGCAACGATGCGATCCAGGGTGAAGTTTTTCTCCCCGAATAGATCTTCGTATTCGGCGGCTTCGTACTGCGGGCCAACTCGCTTGGACATCTGTAGCAGATCGAGAGCTACGCCCCTGGCCATCAGGTCAGGTTCGGAAGCTTGAACTATACTGCCGACATCTGCGGAGACTTGATCTTCGACGGATTCGAGCCCATGTCAGGTGCGCCGCACAGTCACGATGAGCATGACTTAGCTCTACCGTCATAGGGTGTTCGGGAGATCGCACCTGTGGCTACTCCGGCCCTCAATCTGGAGCAGATCGTGCCGTCCGAGGACGGGTGGATAGACCCCGCCACGGAGGCCGCACACTCAGCGGCGATAGAGCCGAATACCGACTTCACCTCCTATGAGACCTGTGTTACCGGACCCATGGATCCGTCCCCGGCCATAGGCTCCGAACCGCTTGCGTCCATGCCTATCGAATCTGACTGGGCACCGATCATGGAGTTTACCTCCACGGATATCTTTCAGCACTCGCCCTTGGGCAACGTGCTAAATTCATTGAGGCCTCTCTCCTTATCAGGAGACCCTTGGCCGAACTATGTCCGGCTTGAGTGGGAAGCGGACGACGAAATTCATTCCCGACCCACCACCCACCTAATAGCCACTTTCGACGACTTAACCGACATGCTTGACTTTGGCTCCGAAGACATCAACGGTATGACGACGATGCAGGAGAAGAACAGGAACCACCGCCCACAGGACGCTGGACAGCCACCTCATCATATGATATATACATGGTGGACAACCCCAAAGAAAGCAATGGCAATAAGGCAACGGAGGATAACCCCCTCGAGAAGCAATCTAAGCACCGGCGTCATCGACGCCGCTCTAAGCCTTCCATAGCAAAAGCAGTGATACCGGCACAAGAGACAATAACGTTGCGGACAGTGCCGAAGACGAAGACAATCCCCTCCAGCCAGGCTTCGAGCAGGAGGATGGGCAAGCGAGCCCTAAGGAACAGGCGACAGACGGAGAACTAGGGGATGACAATTATATGCCCTCTCCAAAGACGAGGTGAGCCGCGACGAAGAATTCATTGTGCCTGAGGATCCCGTCGAGCAGGAGTGCTTCAAGTGCCGGCTTATAGCCACAACAAAAAGCCTGAAGAAAAAGTAGCAACAGCTTCAAGTTGATCAAGATCTGCTAGCGGATAGATGGACCGAGGTCCTGGCAGCCGAGGAATACGAACCCGAGGGCCAACCAAAAGTTACCCAAAGCGCAGGTTGCTACCCCAACTCGAGGAGGAAGCATTAAAACCTACACTACCAGCGTATGATGTGGCTGACCGGCCACCTCGTGGCCAAGACAAAGCGGCATATCAGCCCGAAGTCCAGCCCGCACCCCGTCGCCAGTCAAACAAAAACACCAAGGCACGGGGCTACACGCAGGACCTGCGAGACGTATTGGAAAACAAAGCAAGACATATAAGATCGATCTACGGATCACGGGGGGCGCCCCAACGAGTGACGACGACCGTCATGCCGGATATACTAAAAACAAATCCAGCCGGGCCGAATACAGCAGACAAGACTCGCATGAACTGCGTCGTGATATAGCCCGACACAGAGGCGCCACACCCCCCCTATGCTTCACTGACGAAGTAATGGATCATGAGTTCCCAGAAGGGTTTAAACCCGTGAACATTGAATCATATGATGGTACTACAGACCCCGCGGTATGGATAGAGGATTTCTTCCTCCACATTTACATGGCCCGTGGGGATGATCTACACGCCATCAAGTATCTCCCACTAAAACTCAAAGGGCCGGCTCGGCATTGGCTGAATAGCTTGCCGGCAAACTCCATCGGAAGTTGGGGAACCTGGCAGACACATTCCTGGACAACTTCCAGGGCACTTACGTGCGACCACCGGATGCTGATGATTTAAGTCACATAACACAACAGCCCGGAGAGTCAGCCAGGAAATTCTGGACTCGGTTTCTAACTGAAAAGAACCAAATTGTCGACTGTCCGGATGCCGAAGCCCTAGCGGCCTTTAAACATAACATCCGTGATGAGTGGCTCGCCTGACATCTTGGCCAAGAGAAGCCAAAATCCATGGCAGCCCTCACGACACTCATGACCCGCTTTTGCGCGGGCGAGGATAGCTGGTTGGCCCGTAGCAACAGCACAATAAGCAATCCTGGCACATCAGAGGCCAGAGATAGCAACGGCAAACCCCGATGCAACAAACAGAAGCATCACAAAAATGGTGGAAACGCCGAAGATACGACAGTCAATGCCAGATTTAGTGGCTCTAAGTCCGGTCAACAGAAAAGGCCATTCAAAAATGACAATTCAGGCCCGTCCAGTCTGGACCGCATACTCGACCGTCCATGCCAAATTCATGGCACCCTAGGAACACCAGCCAATCATACCAACAGAGAATGCTGGGTCTTCAAACAAGCCGGCAGGTCAGGTGCCGAAAACAAAGAGAAGGGGTCTCAAAGCGATGATAGCGACGAGGAGCCCAGATCACTGACTACAGGAGGGTAAAAGAAATTCCCCCCACAGATCCAAACGGTGAACGTGGTAAACACCACCCACACTCCCAACCCAGACCAGATGCGCACCCTTAGGGGTGCCATCTTAACGAAACCAGTCGTCCCAGAATATAAACTAGGGCTAATCACCTTCAACCGCACGGATCGTCCGGTTAATACCAATCAGGGCAACTCAGCCGCATTAGTCGTCGACCCAATAATTGACGGGTTCCACCTCACAGGAGTCCTTATGGACGGAGGTAGCAGTCTAAACCTACTTTACCAGGACACAGTGTGCAAGATGGGCATCGATCATTCGGTGATCAAGCCCACTAAAGCCACCTTTAGAGGTATTATACCAGGTGTGGAGGCCAGCTGTACAGGCTCCATCGCCCTTGAGGTAGTCTTCGGATCACCGGACAATTACCGTGCCGAAGAGTTAATCTTCGACATCGTCCCCTTTCACAGTGATTATCAGGCACTACTCGGACGAACCGCGTTCGCTCGATTCAACGCGGTGCCACATTATGCCTACCATAGGCTCAAGATGACCGGTCCGCGCGGTGTCATCACGGTTAATGGCAAGGCCGAACTCCCCCTCGGTACCAAAGAGTATACCGCTGCTTTAACAACAGAAGCAACAAGCGGCACCTTTCAATCGAACCTCGAGTCGACAGCCAAGCTCCAGGACACCACCAAAGGACTCTGAACTACTTCGCGGCAGGATAGCCCGGCTTGTCCAGAGCTCAATTAAACACTCTGGCGAAAGCCAGGACATGCCACATGCTGCGGCTCAACCGCTCTGCGGCACACAAACACATCTTGCATTTGCCGTATAGGTTCATTTTTGCCCAGGCAAGGACCGGCAACATGGAAACAACTCGAACACGCAAGGGAACTCTTAGATATTCCCCTCGATGACCATCCAACTGCACTCCGGATCCACACACAACTTCTTCCCGCCTGGTCTCAGTATGTTCCGCAGTCACTTTCTCTTTTTATTACTTTATATGCACTCATACGCATCGGCGTATTATTTAAATACGACATGTGGATTTATATGACACTTATCTGCTGTTATCTCTTATTAAAATTCTTTTGTCAAATGGCATCCGTACACCGCGATATGCCTTAAATATGCTAGGGGCTTTGTTTTACCCATAATACGGCAATAAAGTCCGAACACCTTCATGGTAGTTCAGCACCCTGAACTTATAGCGTTATATGCATTAGCTCCGAATCATGTCTTGGGTCAAATGTTGGGTTTGCCCGGCTCCCATGTTTTGCTACCTTATGTTCCGCTATATCGGCTAAGGCGGCACAGGGAGAACTACTACTTTTGTGTCCCGGTTCTTCCGGATGAGCACCTCAGTAGAGAAAGCCAAAAATTGACTGTCATGATACGGCGAGAGCTAGTCAGCTGTTCGAGAGGTTATTAAATCTTTAAGGATTTATCCCGCATAATGCCATAACCAATGCAGCATGCGATGGATCGGCTTTTCGTCCGATCAGGTGCTTATAGAGCCCCTCGTGCGGCCTTCTGAACACCAGGGGCTGCGCCTACCTTCCTTTTCTAAAGCTTCTATGGCTAAGTGAGAGTAATAAAGCCCTATAGTCCGATTGCCTGGTTCGTTGTGCTGAACACCTCCTTCGAAGGACCCAAAACTGAGATAAAGAGTGATCAGATTTATCCCGAACACCCCCGTACTTCCTACGTGGGGGCAGAAGCCGACAACTGGCCAACTCTCAGCATTAATATATAAAACGGCTGCGCAGGAGGATAAACTTTCATATCACAGGCAATAAATAATAGAAATGACCTTGTTCAACATTACAAAGGACAACATGATTGAATTCATGGAAATATAATGTCCTTGGTGCATTGCTCCGCTGCAAGGCAGGATCCTTTCAGGACACATTTATAATATCCCTCAGGCTTGCGGTGCTCCTTTCCCTCTGGCGGCCCCTCGGTCACCAGCTTTTCAGCATCCATCTTCCCCCAGTGCACCTTTGCGCGGGCGAAGGCCATTCGCGCACCCTCTATATAGACCAGCCGCTTAATGACGTCCAGTCGAGGGAAGGCACTCGCAAGCCATTTCACGAGCCTGAAGTAGCTGCCTGGAATCGGCTCAGCGGGCCATAGCCGGATAATCAAATCCTTCATGCCTAGCTCGGCCGCCTTCTACAGTTCGATCAACTGTTTCAGTTGGTCGGCAAAAGGCACCGGATAATTTGGCGCCAGATACTGTGATCAGAAGAGCTTATCCGCAGTGTTCCTTTCTTCGGCTCGGTAGAATTGTGCGGCATCAGATATGCTGCGTGGCAGCTCCACAAACACCCCTGGAGAAATCCGAACTCAAGATTAGAAACATGATTTTCTCCCCAAATACTTGCCTTACGTGGAACAAGCCTTACCCGCTGCGATCTTCCTCACCTCTTGAATCTCCTGCAAGGCACCCTGGGTTTCCCCCTGGGCGTCGCATGCAGCCTGATGAGCCTTGGTAAGTTCGGATTATTTCTCCGTTAGACTCTGCTCTAAGGCCTCGCATCTTCTCATGACCTCTTGAAGCTCTTGCTCAGCTTCAATAACCCTGGCCTCATGCTTCTCACGAAGAGCCCGCTCCGCCGCTGCCTTTCCCTCGGCCTCGGCAACAACCTTCTTCAGAGCCTCGACTTCGGTCATCGCCCCTGGCGCAAATCACAAAACATATTTTAAAATTCGTTCGCACTAAACGTGAGCAAGGTTTGCGCATACCTTGTTTATCCTGCAACTGCCTTTTCAACTGGCCCAATTCTTCTGTGGCCCGCTCCAGACTTCGATTTAGTCCGGAGACCTCCGCAGTACGAGAGGTGGCAGTCGCTACGGATGCCTGTTTATACCAAAAGAGAGGTAAATATCATCAAGTGAGTCTCCTACGAACATAGATTTGATCCTCTGTCTGGTTCTTTCTCTCACCGAACAGTGTATCAGGGGCTACTATCTATACTGTGACACTCTTCGAAACTTCATAAAACATACCTCAAAGCCTCTTATAAGGCTAATATAGGCTTCATTCAGCCCACTCTCCGCAGATTGAATCTTCTCAATCACCGCACCCACAAGGGCACGATGTTCATCGATGACGGAGGCGCTTTTCAGCGCCGCCAATAAAGTATCCAACACCTCTGGTTGGACAGAGGTTGCCGGTGGAACAGGTACATGCTACCTCTTGAGCACTGCGTTGGATTTCCCCGAAGAGGAAGGGATGATGCAGCAAAGTAGCGTAAGTATTTCCCTCAGTTTTTGATAACCAAGGTATCAATCCAGTAGGAGGCTACGCTCGAGTCCCTCGTACCTACACAAAAACAATAGCTCAACGCAACCAACGTGCTTAGGGGTTGTCAATCCCTTCATGGTCACTTACGAAAGTGAGATCGGATAGAGATGATAAATAATATATTTGGTATTTTTGGTATAGAGATGCAAAGTAAATAAAGTAAAAGCAAAGCAATAATAAAGTGATGGAGATTGATATGATGAGAAAGAGACCCGGGGGCCATAGGTTTCACTAGTGGCTTCTCTCAAGAGCATAAGTATTCTACGGTGGGTGAACAAATTACTGTTGAGCAATTGACAGAATTTAGCATAGTTATGAGAATATCTAGGTATGATCATGTATATAGGCATCACATTCGAGAGAAGTAGACCGAAACGATTCTGCATCTACTACTATTACTCCACTCATCGACCGCTATCCAGCATGCATCTAGAGTATTAAGTTAAAAACAGAGTAATGCCTTAAGAAAGATGACATGATGTAGAGGGATAGTTTCATGAAATATGATAAAAACCCCATCTTGTTATCCTCGATGGCAACGATACAATACGTGCCTTGCTGCCCCTTCTGTCACTCGGAAAGGACACCGCAAGATCGAACCCAAAGCTAAGCACTTCTCCCATGGCAAGAACAACCAATCTAGTAGGGCAAACCAAACTGATAATTCGAAGAGACTTGCAAAGATAACCAATCATACATAAAAGAATTCAGAGAAGATTCAAATATTATTCATAGATAGACTTGATCATAAACCCACAATTCATCGGTCTCAACAAACACACCGCAAAAAGAAGATTACATCGAATAGATCTCCACAAGAGAGGGGGAGAACATTGTATTGAGATCCAAAAAGAGAGAAGAAGCCATCTAGCTACTAGCTATGGACCCGTAGGTTTGAAGTAAACTACTCACACTTCATCGGAGGGGCTTGGATGATGATGTAGAAACCCTCCGTGATTGATGCCCCCTTCGACGGAGCTCTGGAACAGGCCCCAAGATGGGATCTCGTGGATACAAAAAGTTGCGGCGGTGGAATTAGGTTTTTAGCTCTTGTCCCCGATCGTTTGGGGGTACGTGGATATATATAGGAGGAAGAAGTACGTCGGTGGAGCTTCGAGGGGCCCACGAGGCAGGGGGGCGCCCTAGGGGGGGCGCCCCGTACCCTCGTGACCACCTCGTGGCTTTCTTGACGGAGGGTCCAAGTCTCATGGATCTTATCTGATGAGAAAATCACGTTTCTGAAGGTTTCATTCTGTTTGGACTCTGTTTGATATTCCTTTTCGTCAAAACCATAAAACAGGCAAAAAACAACAATTCTGGGCTGGGCCTCCGGTTAATAGGTTAGTCCCAAAAGTAATATAAAAGTGGATAATAAAGCCCAATAATGTCTAAAATAGTAGATAATATAGCATGGAGCAATCGAAAATTATAGATACGTTGGAGACGTATCAAGCATCCCCAAGCTTAATTCCTGCTCGTCCTCGAGTAGGTAAATGATAAAAACAGAATTTTTGATGCGGAGTGCTACTTGGCATAATTTCAATGTAAATCTTCTTAATTGTGGTATGAATATTCAGATTCGAAAGATTCAAGACAAAAGTTCATATTGATATAAAAATAATAATACTTCAAGCATACTAACAAAGCAATTATGTCTTCTCAAAATATCATGGCCAAAGAAAGCTATCCCTACAAAATCATATAGTCTGGCTATGCGCTATCTTCACCACACAAAGTATTTAAATCATGCACAACCCCGATGACAAGCCAAGCAATTGTTTCATACTTTTGACATTTTCAAAACTTTTTCGATCTTCACGCAATACATGAGCGTGAGCCATGGATATAGCACTATGGGTGGAATAGAATGGTGGGTGTGGAGAAGACAAAAAGGGAGAAGATAGTCTCACATCAATTAGGCGTATTAACGGGCTATGGAAATGCCCATCAATAGATATCAATGTGAGTGAGTAGGGATTGCCATGCAACGAATGCACTAGAGCTATAAGTATATGAAAGCTCAAAAGAAAGTAAGTGGGTGTGCATCCAACTCGCTTGCTCACGAAGACCTAGGGCATTTGAGGAAGCCCATCATTGGAATATACAAGCCAAGTTCTATAATGAAAAATTCCCACTACTATATGAAAGTGACATAATGAGAGACTCTCTATCATGAAGATCATGGTGCTACTTTGAAGCACAAGTGTGGTAAAAGGATAGTAACATTGTCCCTTCTCTCTTTTTCTCTCATTTTTTATTTGGGCCTTTCTCCTTTTTTTATGGCCTCCTTTTTATTATTTTTTTGTCTGGAGTCTCATCCCGACTTGTGGGGGAATCATAGTCTCCATCATCCTTTCCTCACTGGGACAATGCTCTAATAATGATGATCATCACACTTTTATTTACTTACAACTCATGAATTACAACTCAATTCTTAGAACAAAATATGACTCTATATGAATGCCTCCGGCGGTGTACCGGGATGTGCAATGAATCAAGAGTGACATGTATGAAAGAATTATGAATGGTGGCGTTGCCACAAATACGATGTCAACTACATGATCATGCTAGCAATATGACAATGATGGAGCGTGTCATAATGAACGGAACAGTGGAAAGTTTCATGGCCATATATCTCAGAATGGCTATGGAAATGCCATGATAGGTAGGTATGGTGGCTGTTTTGAGGAATGTATTTGGTGGGTGTATGATACCGACGAAAAGTGTGCGGTATTAGAGAGGCTAGCAATGGTGGAAGGAAGGAAAGTGCGTATATTCCATGGACTCAACATTAGTTGTAAAGAACTCATATACTTATTGCAAAAATCTAGAAGTTATCAAAGCAAAGTATTACGCGCATGCTCCTTGGGGGATAGATTGGTAGGAAAAGACCATCGCTCGTCCCCGACCGCCACTCATAAGGAAGACAATCAATAAATAAATCATGCTCCGACTTCATCACATAACGGTTCACCATACGTGCATGCTACGGGAATCACAAACTTTAACACAAGCATTTCTCAAATTCACAACTACTCAACTAGCATGACTCTAATATCACCATCCTCATATCTCAAAACAATTATCAAGCATCAATTTCTTCTTAGTATTCAACACACTCATACGAAAGTTTTATTATTAATCTTGCATACCAAGCATATTAGGATTTTAAGCAAATTACCATGCTATTAAGACTATCAAAATAATCTAAGTGAAGCATGAGAGATCAATAGTTTCTATAAAACAAATCCACCACCGTGCTCTAAAAGGTATAAGTGAAGCATTAGAGCAAAACTATAAAGCTTAAAAGATATAAGTGAAGTACATAGAGTATTCTATCAAATTACAAATCATGTATGGCTCCCTCAAAAGGTGTGTACAGAAAGGATGATTGTGTTAAACTAATAAGCAAAGACTCAAATCATAAAAGACGCTCCAAGGAAAACACATATCATGTGGTGAATAAAAATATAGCTCCAAGTAAAGTTACTGATAGAAGTAGACGAAAGAGGGGATGCCTTCCGGGGCATCCCCAAGCTTTGGCTTTTAGGTGTCCTTAGATTATCTTGGGGGTGCCATAGGCATCCCGAAGCTTAGGCTCTTGCCACTCCTTGTTCCATAATCCATCAAATCTTTACCCAAAACTTGAAAACTTCACAACACAAAACTTAAAGTAGAAAAATCGTGAGCTCCGTTAGCGAAAGAAAACAAAAGACCACTTCAAGGTACTGTAATGAACTCATTCTTTATTTATATGGGTGTTAAGCCTACTGTATTCCAACTTCTCTATGGATTATAAACTATTTTACTAGCCATAGATTCATCAAAATAAGCAAACAACACACGAAAAACAGAATCTGTCAAAAACAGAACAGTCTGTAGTAATCTGTAGCTAGCGCAAGATCTGGAACCCCAAAAATTCTAAAATAAATTTCTGGAGGTGAGGAATTTATCTATTAATCATATTCAAAAATAATTAACTAAATATCACTTTCCAAATAAAAATGACAGCAGTTCTCGTGAGCTCTAAAGTTTCTGTTTTTTACAGCAAGTTCAACAAGACTTTCCCCAAGTCTTCCCAATGGTTCTACTTGGCACAAACACTAATTAAACACAAAAAACACAACCAAAACAGAGGCTAGATAATTTATTTATTACTAAACAGCAGCAAAAATCTAGGAATAAAAATAAAATTGGATTGCCTCCCAACAAGCGCTATCGTTTAACGCCCCTAGCTAGGCATAACAAGCAAGAACAGATCTAGGTATTGCCATCTTTGGTAGGCAATCCATAAGTGGCTCTCATGATAGATTAATATGGTAATTTTATTTTATTTCTAGGGAAGTGTTCCATGCCCTTTTTTAATGGAAATTGAAATCTAATATTCCCTTCCTTCATATCAATAATTGCACCAACCGTTCTAAGGAAAGGTCTACCAAGAATAATAGGGAAAGAAGGAATGCAATCTATATCAAGAACGATAAAATCTACGGGCACATAATTCCTATTAGCAACAATAAGAACATCATTAATTCTTCCCATAGGTTTCTTAATAGTGGAATCCGCAAGATGCGGGTTTAGAGAGCAATCATCAAAATCACGGAAATCTAGTAAATCACACAAAGTTTTGGGAATAGTAGAGACACTAGCACCCAAATCACACAAAGCATAAAAATCATAATTTTTAATTTTAATTTTAATAGTTGGTTCCCACTCATCATAAAGTTTTCTAGGGATAGAAACTTCCAATTCAATTTTTTCTTCATATGATTGCATCAAGGCATCAACGATATGTTTAGTAAACACTTTATTTTGATTATAAGCGTGAGGAGATTTTAGCATGGATTGCAACAAGGAAATATAATCAATCAAAGAGAAATTTTCATAGTTAAATTCCTTGAAATCCATAATAGTGGGTTTAGGAACATCTAGGGTTTTAATTTCTTCAATCCCACTTTTATCAAATTTAGCATCAAGATCAACAAATTCCGAATTCTTAGAACGCCTTCAAGGTAAAGGTGGATCTTATTCAGTCCCATAATTATCAAGATTCATATTGCAAAACAAAGATTTAATAGGGGACACATCAATAATTTTTAGATCTTCATCATTATTTTCATAGGAACTAGAAGAACACGCTTTTATAAAGGCATCTTTCTTAGCACGCATCCTAGCGGTTCTTTCTTTGCACTCGTCAATGGAAATTCTCATGGCTTTGAGAGACTCATTGATATCATGCTTAGTTGGAATAGATCTAAGTTTCAAAGAATCAACATCAAGAGCAATTCTATCAACTTTCCTAGCCAAATCATCAATCTTAAGCAATT
Organism: Triticum urartu; assembly: GCF_003073215.2. Classification (NCBI taxonomy): domain Eukaryota; kingdom Viridiplantae; phylum Streptophyta; class Magnoliopsida; order Poales; family Poaceae; genus Triticum; species Triticum urartu. The sequence continues at coordinate 539,478,300 of NC_053023.1, forward strand.
TTTCTTCAATCATAGCATTAAAATTCTTTTGCGAAGAAATAAATTCTTTAATATTGGATTCAAAATCAGAGGGCATCTTATTATAATTTCCATAAGAATTGTTGTAGGAATTACCATAATTATTAGAGGGATTACTAGGATAAGGCCTAGGATTGAAATTTCCTCTATACGCGTTGTTACCAAAATTGTTCCTACCAACAAAATTCACATCCATATATTCATTATTATTCTCAATCAAAGTAGACAAGGGAATATCATTAGGATCAGAAGAAACACTCTTATTAGCAAATAATTTCATAAGTTCATCCATCTTTCCACTCAAAACATTAATTTCTTCTATCGCATGCACCTTTTTATTAGATCTTTCAGTATGCCATTGAGAATAATTAACCATAATATTATCTAGGAGTTTAGTAGCTTCTCCTAAAGTGATTTCCATAAAAGTGCCTCCCGCGGCCAAATCTAAAAGATTTCTAGAAGCAAAATTCAACACGGCATAAATTTTTTGTATAATCATCCACAAATTCAAACCATGAGTAGGGCAATTACGTATCATTAATTCCATTCTCTCCCAAGCTTGTGCAACATGTTCATGATCAAGTTGTTTAAAATTCATAATATCGTTTCTAAGAGAGATGATCTTAGCGGGAGGAAAATACTTAGAGATAAAAGCATCTTTGCACTTGTTCCATGAATCAATACTATTTTTAGGCAAAGACGAAAACCAAGCTTTAGCACGATCTCTAAGCGAAAAAGGAAATAGCTTCAATTTAACAATATCATTATTGACATATTTTTTCTTTTGCATGTCACACAAATCAACGAAGCTATTAAGATGTTTAGCTGCATCTTCACTAGGAAGGCCGGAGAACGGATCTTTCATGACGTGATTCAACAAAGTAGTATTAATTTCACAAGATTCATCATCAGTAAGAGGAGCAATCGGAGTGCTAAGGAAATCATTATTATTGGTATTGGTGAAGTCACACAATTTAGTATTATCTTGAGCCATCACGACAAACAAGCAATCCAACACACGAGCAAACAAAGAGCAAACGGGCAAAAGAGGCAAATAGAGAGGGAGGATAGAGAGAGAGGGTGAATAAAACGGCAAGGGTGAAGTGGGGGAGAGGAAAACGAGAGGCAAATGGCAAATAATGTAATGTGGGAGATAGGGATTGTGATGGGTACTTGGTATGTTGACTTTTGCGCAGACTCCCCGGCAACGGCGCCAGAAATTCTTCTTGCTACCTCTTGAGCACTGCGTTGGATTTCCCCAAAGAGGAAGGGATGATGCAGCAAAGTAGCGTAAGTATTTCCCTCAGTTTTTGAGACCCAAGGTATCAATCCAGTAGGAGGCTATGCTCGAGTCCCTCGTACCTACACAAAAACAATAGCTCAACGCAACCAACGCGCTTAGGGGTTGTCAATCCCTTCACGGTCACTTACGAAAGTGAGATCTGATAGAGATGATAAATAATATTTTTGGTATTTTTGGTATAGAGATGCAAAGTAAATAAAGTAAAAGCAAAGCAATAATAAAGTGATGGAGATTGATATGATGAGAAAGAGACCCGGGGCCATAGGTTTCACTATGGCTTCTCTCAAGAGCATAAGTATTCTACGGTGGGTGAACAAATTACTGTTGAGCAATTGACAGAATTTAGCATAGTTATGAGAATATCTAGGTATGATCATGTATATAGGCATCACGTCCGAGACAAGTAGACCGGAACGATTCTGCATCTACTACTATTACTCCACTCATCGACCGCTATCCAGCATGCATCTAGAGTATTAAGTTAAAAACAGAGTAACGCCTTAAGCAAGATGACATGATGTAGAGGGATAGTTTCATGCAATATGATAAAAACCCCATCTTGTTATCCTCGATGGCGACGATACAATATGTGCCTTGCTGTCCCTTCTGTCACTGGGAAAGGACACCGCAAGATCGAAACCAAAGCTAAGCACTTCTCCCATGGCAAGAACAACCAATCTAGTAGGCCAAACCAAACTGATAATTCGAAGAGACTTGCAAATAATAACCAATCATACATAAAAGAATTCAGAGAAGATTCAAATATTATTCATAGATAGACTTGATCATAAACCCACATTCATCGGTCTCAACAAACACACCGCAAAAAGAAGATTACATCGAATAGATCTCCACAAGAGAGGGGGAGAACATTGTATTGAGATCCAAAAAGAGAGAAGAAGCCATCTAGCTACTAACTATGGACCCGTAGGTCTGAAGTAAACTACTCACACTTCATCGGAGGGGCTTGGATGATGATGTAGAAGCCCTCCGTGATCGATGCCCCCTCCGGCGGAGCTCCTGGAACAGGCCCCAAGATGGGATCTCGTGGATACAGAAAGTTGCGGCGGTGGAATTAGGTTTTTAGCTCTGTCCCCGATCGTTTGGGGGTACGTGGATATATATAGGAGGAAGAAGTACGTCGGTGGAGCTTCGAGGGGCCCACGAGGCAGGGGGGCGCCCTAGGGGGGGCGCCCCGTACCCTCGTGACCACCTCGTGGCTTTCTTGACGGAGGGTCCAAGTCTCATGGATCTTATCTGATGAGAAAATCACGTTTCTGAAGGTTTCATTCTGTTTGGACTCTGTTTGATATTCCTTTTCGTCAAAACCATAAAACAGGCAAAAAACAACAATTCTGGGCTGGGCCTCCGGTTAATAGGTTAGTCCCAAAAGTAATATAAAAGTGGATAATAAAGCCCAATAATGTCTAAAATAGTAGATAATATAGCATGGAGCAATCGAAAATTATAGATACGTTGGAGACGTATCAGTACACCCCCTCTAGCCAAGGGAGACCGCCTGCCTGACTCTGAAACCATATTGGTCTCCGAAATAGCGTTCGGCTGGGGGCTGAATTCAAGATGGCTCCCGCCGACGACGCCCATGGGAGCCTTCTCTCCCGTGTGTCCGGCCCCTGAAGTTTGGCCTCCTGGCGCCACTTTGGCAATCCCCCCTCCTTGGACTGGGTCCTCCTGGGACAAAGCCTCGGTGTCATTCACATGTTTGGGGGAAGGTGCCTTCGGGGGTGTCCCGCTCTCCATAGCGTCCAAGCCTAGCTAATCCTCCAACGAGGAATGCTCCGCGCGGGACCTCGCCGGACTGCAAAAAGTATGGCCTAGATCAAGATATTGTGCCATGATAAGTCTGGACGCATAAACATGTTCGAATTTTATATACTCACGAGTTCACCAGGGGCTGAGCCCTGGGATCCCACTCTGGGCTGCTATCAGCGGCGGTGGACTCCTCCGGAAGAAGAGTTTTTCCCTTCTTAGGCGACTCGGCCTCCAACGATGCGGAGGCTATCCTTTTCTTTCTTCCCCCGCTGGGGATTTGTACTCCTCCTCCTCGTCCTCTTCGGAGGAATAACGGGCATTGGAATCTTCGAATATCGTGTCCGAGGCGCCACGACGACGGAGGCCGCCCCTGGTCTTCTTGGGCCTCTTTCTCGGCCTTCTTCTTCGGCGCCTTGTAGGGCGCCGGGACCAGCATCTTCGTTAGAAGCGGGCCGGCCGGTTCTTCAGGTAGCGGGGACGGACAGTAGATCCGCCCCGCCTTCTTCGTCCAGCCTAGGAGAGTTGTGGAAAACACATTAAGCATTTCCCTTGGGTTATGCGAATAAAACTTATAATGGCTTACCAAACTTGCGGGGTGGGACAGGTGGTACCCGCGGTCCTCGGCTGAGTCCGGCCATGATTTGCCGGACTTAAAAAGCACCCTCTAGATATCTTTGTGTGAGGAGCCAAAGAGCTCTCGCAGGGTCTGGTGCTTGGCCGGGTCGAATTCCCATAAATTGCAAGCCCGATGTTGGCAAGGAAGGATTCGGCGAGCTAACATCACCTGGACTACATTGACAAGTTTGATATCCTTGTCTTCCATATTCTTGACGCGCGTCTGAAGTACCGACAACTCGTCGGATGAAGACCAATCCAGGCCCTTCTTGGGCCAGGACGTAAGCCGTAGGGGGCTCCGGATCAGAATTCAGGAGCAGCGGCCCATTTCGTGCCACGCGGCTCAGTGATGTAAAACCACTGCTACTGCCACTCTTTGAAAGAATCATTGAAAGTACCTATTGGCCATGTGACGTTGGGCCTCTTGCTCACCATGGCGCCTCCGCACTCGGCGTGCTCTCCGCCCACTACCTTGGGCTTCACATTAAAGATCTTCAGCCATAAGCCGAAGTGTGGCGAGATGCGGAGAAAGGCGTCGCACACGACGATGAACGTCAAGATGTTGAGGAAGGAATTGGGGGATAGATCATGAAAATTGATCCCATAGTAATACATGATGCCGCGAACGAATGGGTGGAAGGGAAACCCCAGCCCACAGACAAAATGAGGGAGGAAAACAACCCTCTCGTGGGGTTCAGGAGTAGGGACGATCTGTCCTGCCGCTAGGAGACGGTGGCTGATTTTGTGGGCTAGGTACCCGGCCTCCCGTAGCCTTTTGATATCCTTCTCCCGGACGGTGGAGGCCATCCATTTGCCTCCTGCTCTGGATCCAGACATTTTCGGAGGACCTTTGTGGTCGGAAAGGACGAACGCTTGGGCGCTGAGGCTCAAGCAGAGGGGAATGGATAAGCAGAAGGAGAAGGCGTGGGTGAAAAAGGGGAGTCCTTATCTCCTTATAAAGGCGGCAGGGATCCAGCGCCTCCCCACTTGCCTGGTAAACTCGATTATTCCCCAAGCGTCACGCTAAAGACGCGGTTGGATTACCCATACCTGTATTGATGAGAATCCCGAGATAGGGGGACACGATCTCTGCTTCGATACGACATGCCCATAAAACTGCCTCGCGACATGCGAAGTAGCTGGTTAGGGAGAACGGTTCGAATAAATACCGGATCGTGGCGTGGTGTCACGTTGGGAAAAGTTGTCAGTGGATTGGATTTGTGGAATATTGTACTCTCTACGGTGGTATGTGGAATTTGTTTTGCAGATCCGGACATGATCCTTGTGTTCAAAATCTACTATGGAGTATTCGGGGAAGGAACCCGCCTTGCAATGCCAAAGACAATCTGCGCGCCGGACTCATCGTCATTGAAGCCTGGTTCAGGGGCTACTGAGGGAGTCCTGGATTAGGGGGTCCTCGGACAGCCAGACTATATATTTTGTCGGACTGTTGGACTATGAAGATACAAGATTGAAGACTTCGTCCCATGTCCGGGTGGGACTCTCCTTTGCGTGGAAGGCAAGCTTGGCAATTCGGATATGTAGATCTCCTCCCTTGTAACTGACTCTGTGTAACCCTAGCCCCTTCCGGTGTCTATATAAACCGGAGGGTTTAGTCCGTAGGACAACAACAATCATAATCATAGGCTAGCTTCTAGGGTTTAGCCTCTACGATCTCTTGGTAGATCAACTCTTGTAATACTCATATCATCAATATCAATCAAGCAAGAAGTAGGGTATTACCTCCATCGAGAGGGCCCGAACCTGGGTAAACATTGTGTCCCCCGCCTCATGTTACCATCAGCCTTAGACGCACAGTTCAGGACCCCCTACCCAAGATCCGCCGGTTTTGACACCGACAGATGCCCCTGAAGGCATCCCATCTTTCTTCAACAAGTATCGGTATGTTTTCGGATTCGTTTCGTTCATGCGATATGTGCAATCTTGGAGCGTCTTTTGCATTTAGTTTTCACATTTCTTTTATGTACCATGCTGGTATGAGATAGTCCTTGGTTGATTTATAGAATTCTCATTGCACTTCACTTATATCTTTTGAGTATGGCTTTATAGAATGCTTCATGTGCTTCGCTTATATCATTTGAAGTTTGGATTGCCTGTTTCTCTTCACTTATTTATTGATTGTCTTCCTTACGAGTGGCGGTCGGGGACGAGCGATGGTCTTTTCCTACCAATCTATCCCCCTAGGAGCATGCGCATAGTACTTTGCTTCGAGGGCTAATAAACTTTTGCAATAAGTATGTGAGTTCTTTATGACTAATGTTGAGTCCATGGATTATACGCACTCTCACCCTTCCATCATTGCTAGCCTCTTTGGTACCATGCATTGCCCTTTCTTGAAGGAAATATGCCCTAGATGCAATAATAAAGTTATTATTTATTTCCTTATTTCATGATAAATATTTATTATTCATGCTAGAATTGTATTAACCGGAAACATAATACATGTGTGAATACATAGACAAACATAGTGTCACTAGCGTGCCTCTACTTGACTAGCTCATTCATCAAAGATGGTTAAGTTTCCTAACCATAGACATGAGTTGTCATTTGATCAAATGGGATCACATCATTAGGAGAATGATGTGATTGACTTGACCCATTCCATTCGCTTAGCACTTGATCGTTTTTTTACTGCTATTGCTTTCTTCATGACTTATACATGTTCTTATGACTATGAGATTATGCAACTCCCGAATACCAAAGAAACACTTTTTGTGCTACCAAACGTCACAACGTAACTGGGTGATTATAAAGGTGCTCTACAAGTGTCTCCGATTGTACTTGTTGAGTTGGCATAGATCAAGATTAGGATTTGTCACTCCGATTGTCGGAGAGGTATCCCTGGGCCCTCTCGGTAATACACATCACTATAAGCCTTGCAAGCAATACAACTAATGAGTTAGTTGTGGGATAGTGTATTACAGAACGAGTAAAGAGACTTGCCAGTAACGAGATTGAACTAGGTATTGGGATACCACGATCGAATATCGGGCAAGTAACATACCAATGACAAAGAGAACAACGTATAGTGTTATGCAGTTTGACCGATAAAGATCTTCGTAGAATATGTAGGAACCAACATGAGCATCCAGGTTCCGCTATTGGTTATTGACCGGAGACATGTCTCGGTCATGTCTACATAGTTCTCGAACCCGTAGGGTCCGCACGCTTAAAGTTCTGTGACGATCGATTTTATGAGTTTATATGTTTCGATGTACCGAAGGTAGTTCGGAGTCTCGGATATGATCACAGACATGAGGAGGAGTCTCGAAATGGTCGAGACATAAAGATTGATATATTGGAAGCCTACATTTGGACATCGAAAGAGTTCCGGGTGAAATCAGGATTTTACCGGAGTACCGGAGGGGTTACCGGAACCCCCCGGGGGCTATATGGGCCTTGTTGGGCCATAAGAGAAAGAGAGAGGGGCCGGCCTAGGGCAGGCAGCGCGTCTCCTCCCTCTGGTCCGAATTGGACTAGGAGAGGGGGGGGGGGGGCGGCGCCCCCTTTCCTTCTCTTTCTTCCCCTTCCTTTCCCCCTCCTCGTAGGAGTAGGAAAGGGAGGAATCTTACTCCTACTAGGAGGAGGATTCCTCCTCCTGGCGCACCAACAAGGGCCGGCCAGCCTCCCCCTTGCTCCTTTATATACAGGGGCAGGGGGCACCTCTAGACACACAAGTTGATCACAAAGATCTCTCCCAGCCGTGTGCGGTGCCCCCCTCCACCATAATCCACCTCGGTCATACTGTAGCGGTGTTTAGGCGAAGCCCTGCCGCGGTAGCTTCATCAACATCATCACCATGCCGCCGTGCTGACAAAACTCTTCCCCGAGCTCTACTGGATCGTGAGTTCGCGGGACGTCACCGAGCTGAACGTGTGCTGAACGCGGAGGTGCCGTACGTTCGGTACTGAGGATCGGTCGATCGTGAAGACGTACGACTACATCAACCGCGTTGTCATAATGCTTCCGCTTAATGGTCTACGAGGGTACATGGACGACACTCTCCCCTATCGTTGCTATGCATCACCATGATCCTGCGTGTGCGTAGGATTTTTTTTGAAATTACTACGTTCCCCAACAGTGGCATCCGAGCCAGGTTTTATGCGTAGATGTTATATGCATGAGTAGAACACAAGTGAGGTGTGGGCGATACAAGTCATACTGCTTACCAGCATGTCATACTTTGGTTTGGCGGTATTGTTGGATGAATCGGTCCGGACCAACATTACGCGTACGCTTATGTGAGACTGGTTCTACCGACATGCTTTGCACATAGGTGGCTGGCGGGTGTCAGTTTCTCCAACTTTAGTTGAACCGAGTGTGGCTACGCCCGGTCCTTGAGAAGGTTAAAACAACACTAACTTGATGAACTATCGTTGTGGTTTTGATGCATAGGTAAGAACGTTTCTTGCTAAGCCCATAGCAGCCACGTAAAACTTGCAACAACAATGTAGAGGACGTCTAACTTGTTTTTGCATGGCATGTTGTGATGTGATATGGTCAAGACATGATGCTATATTGTATAAGATGATCATGTTTTGTAACGGAGTTATCGACAACTGGCAGGAGCCATATGGTTGTCGCTTTATTGTATGCAATGCAATCGCCCTGTAATTGCTTTACTTTATCACTAAGCGGTAGCGATAGTCGTAGAAGCAATAGTTGGCGAGACGACAACGATGCTACGATGGAGATCAAGCTGTCACGCCGGTGACGATGGTGATCATGACGGTGCTTCGGAGATGGAGATCACAAGCACAAGATGATGATGGTCATATCATATCACTTATATTGATTGCATGTGATGTTTATCCTTTATGAACCTTATTCTGCTTTGTTTGACGATAGGATTATTAGATGATCTCTCACTAGATTTCAAGATAAAAGTGTTCTCCCTGAGTATGCACCGTTCCCAAAGTTCGTCGTGCCGAGACACCACGTGATGATCGGGTGTGATAAGCTCTACGTCCATCTACAACGGGTGCAAGCCAGTTTTGCACACGCAGAATACTCGGGTTAAACTTGACGAGCCTAACATATGCAGATATGGCCTCAGAACACTGAGACTGAAAGGTCGAACGTGAATCATATAGTGGATATGATCAACATAGTGATGTTTACCATTGAAAACTACTCCATTTCACGTGATGATCGGTTATGGTTTAGTTGATATGGATCACGTGATCACTTAGATGATTAGAGGGATGTCTATCTAAGTGGGAGTTCTTAAGTAATATGATTAATTGAACTTATATTTATCATGAACTTAGTACCTGATAGTATTTTGCTTATCTATGTTGTTGTAGACAGATGGTCCGTGCTGTTGTTCCATTGAATTTTAATGCGTTCCTTGAGAAAGCAAAGTTGAAAGATGATGGTAGCAATTACACGAACTGGGTCCGTAACTTGAGGATTATCCTCATTGCTGCATAGAAGAATTATGTCCCGGAAGCACCGCTAAGTGCCAAACGTGCTGCAGGAGCAACACTAGATGTTATGAACGTCTGGCAGAGCAAAGCTGATGACTACTCGATAGTTCAGTGTGCCATGCTTTATGGCTTAGAACCGGGACTTCAACGACGTTTTGAACGTCAAGGAGCATATGAGATGTTCCAGGAGTTGAAGTTAATATTTCAAGCAAATGCCCGGATTGAGAGATATGAAGTCTCCAATAAGTTCTATAGCTGCAAGATGGAGGAGAATAGTTCTGTCAGTGAGCATATACTCAAAATGTTTGGGTCTCATAATCACTTGACTCAACCGGGAGTTAATCTTCCTATTGATAGTGTCATTGACATAGTTCTTCAATCACTGCCACCAAGCTACAAAAGCTTCATGATGAACTATAATATGCAAGGGAAGAATAAGACAATTCCCGAGCTCTTCGCGATGCTAAAGGCTGCGGAGGTAGAAATCAAAAAGGAGCATCAAGTGTTGATGGTTAACAAAACCACCAGTTTTAAGAAAAAGGGTAAAGGGAAGAAGAAGGGGAACTTCAATAAGAATGACAAACAAGTTGCTGCTCAGGAGAAGAAACCCAAGTCTGGACCAAAGCCTGAGACTGAGTGCTTCTACTGCAAACAGACTGGTCACTGGAAGCGGAACTGCCCCAAGTATTTGGCGGATAAGAAGGATGGCAAGGTGAAAAAACATATATGTGATATACATGTTATTGATGTGTACCTTACCAGAGCTCGCAGTAGCACCTGGGTATTTGATACTGGTTCTATTGCTAATATTTGCAACTCGAAACAGGGACTACGGATTAAGCGAAGACTGGCTAAGGACGAGGTGACGATGCGCGTGGGAAATGGTTCCAAAGTCGATGTGATCGCCGTCGGCACGCTACCTCTACATCTACCTTTAGGATTAGTTTTAGTCCTAAATAATTGTTATTTGGTGCCAGCGTTAAGCATGAACATTATATATGGATCTTGTTTGATGCGAGACGGTTATTCATTTAAATCTGAGAATAATGGTTGTTCTATTTATATTAGTAATATCTTTTATGGTCATGCACCCTTGAAGAGTGGTCTATTTTTCTTAAATCTCGATAGTAGTGATACACATATTCATAATGTTGAAGCCAAAAGATGCAGAGTTGATAATGATAGTGCAACTTATTTGTGGCACTGCCGTTTGGGTCATATTGGTATAAAGCGCATGAAGAAACTCCATACCGATGGACTTTTGGAATCACTTGATTATGAATCACTTGGTACTTGCGAACCGTGCCTTATGGGCAAGATGACTAAAACGCTGTTCTCCGGAACAATGGAGCGAGCAACAGATTTGTTGGAAATCATACATACTGATGTATGTGGTCTGATGAATATTGAGGCTCGCAGCGGGTATCGTTATTTTCTCACCTTCACAGATGATTTGATCGTCGAGGAGAATATTTCAGAGTGGCGGGTATTTTCTCACCTTCGCAGATGATTTGAGCGACGGGTATGGGTATATCTACTTAATGAAACATAAGTCTGAAACATTTGAAAAGTTCAAAAAATTTCAGAGTGAAGTGGAAATCATCGTAACAAGAAAATAAAGTTTCTACGATCTGATCGTCGAGAAGAATATTTGAGTTACGAGTTTGGCCTACATTTGAAACAATGCGGAGTAGTTTCGCAACTCACGCCACCCGGAACACCACAACGTTTGTTGGGGATATAACTATTTGTGTAAGCCGCCCAGGAGGGGCCGGGTTACGCAAAGAGGGACTCATCAGAAGAAGCCCAAGATCAAGCATGAAGATGGCGGTTCAATAAAGGGTCTAAAGCCTACAGGCGACTTAAGGCCCATAGTGGTAAACCGCCATGATGGCGTGACTTGTATCATAAGGTAGAATTAACTAGTCACCGAGCCGGAGACTGTCTATTGAGCCGGCCGGGACTCTGTAGGCGCAGGGCGTCAACCCGTGTATATAAGGGGACGACCCGTTGGTGGCTTAAGGGCAAGAAAACAACTGATCGAGAGCCAGGCATAGCTTATCTCGCTCCCTGGTCATCGAAACCTCAAGCAATACCAACCCAACTAGACGTAGCCCTTCCTTCACCGTAAGGGGCTGAACTAGTATAAACCTCTCGTGTCCTTTGTCCCGATTAACCCCTTTAAGCTTCCTAGTTGTGATGGCTCCACGACTAAGTCCTTGCAAGAGGACATCTGCCGTGACAATTCCACGACAGTTGGCGCCCACCGTGGGGCCAGCGCACGGTGGATTCGAGTTCTTGAAGGGCAGCTTCGAAGGGCTCGAGGGATACGCAGTTGGCCGAATGACCAAGAGTCGTCGCGGCAAGATCTACATCGACGACAAAGGCTGGGGCCCTGACGCCGGTTCAATTGAGTACGGCTACCGGGTCCCTTTGGCGGATTTCACGTCTTCATCGGCCGGATTGGTGAGCCGGGCCCTGAGCCGGACAGCTGCACCGACCTCGTCGAGACGGCTCAGCGTGTGAAACCCGCCCGAGCTCAACCCGTCGTGAAGCGTGCCTTTGTGGGTTGCATCCATGGAGGTGAACTTCCTGAAGGATCGGAAGGTGATGGTGAGTCGGCCGTCCTCTCTGACGATAATTCATCCACCGGCTCAACAGATTCGCTGTATCAAGTTCAAGATGGCGTGCTTGGGGGCTGTTCCGATGGCAGCACTATTCCGGACCTCTCAGATTCGCCAAACCAGGTAGGAGTCTTCATGGCTGGTACTCAACCCGGCCAAAATTCTACGGCTTCAGCGGCGATAACGTCCGGGTTAGGAGCAGCCGGGGCAGGAGGCCCTGTGCGCTCACCGGCTCAGGTGCTGATGGATCTCATGGATAAGCTTACGACTTTGTTAACTGTTACAGACATCCCTGCGAACCAATCTGAGCATGAGGCGGAGGTGGCACAGGTTCGCGACGAGATCGCCCGGGTCAAAGAAACCTTAGCAGCTGAGGATGCTAGATTAGCAGCAGAGTGGGCGGCTTTGGACATACGGGCGCAACAACTTCGGGCAGAGGCCTTGCAGCTCACGTTGAGCCTGAACGCATCTAATGAGGTAATGAGGAGGAGACATCAGAAAACTCAGTCCCGTTTACCTCAGAATTATGATCCTCGGAATCTCTTTGCTACACCTGGGGCCGGCCCAAGTAACCCGCCAGGTGCGAATCAGCTTATTACATCCGGAGCGGGAGGTCCAGTCTGGCCTCAGGGGATGGCACCGCCTCACGGCAATATGGCACCGCCCAATTACGTGCCAATACCGCAGGGTCACTTCTCCAACCCCATGGAGAACTTAATTGCAGCATCAGCACGTTTGGCGGCTCTCCCGGTAGATGGGAATGATCCGACAGCGGTGGAAACCCGGAAGATCAGAGAACTTGTCCAAACAGCCCTGGCTCAGCAAGAGACCTACTCCTACAGCCGGGATAGGATTCACTCGACTCCTCCGCCCTGGTTAGCTCCGCCTCGTCAAAATCGGAGCCCGAGTTATAGTAGGAACATGTAATCAGAGGCCTTGTCAAGTAATGCTCAGCGCCGGAACCAGCCCGGCGGGCATAACCCGGTTCAGGATCGGATACGTCAGGAGGACGAGCGGGCAGCTCAGCTAGCGGCTTAGCTAGCAGCCCAACAGAACTCACCGGCTTACCCGACGACTTCCGTTGAAGCGGGGGTTGCTACTAGAACCGGAGGAGTTCCTTGTCTGGTACCGGCTTTACGTAATGTACGTCTGCCCAAGGATTTCAAGGGGCCTCGGAAGGTGCCGAATTATACTGCCGATTTACAGCCTGGGGCATGGATTGAAAGTTATGAGATGGCTATGGAGCTGCTAGAGGTTAGTGATGAGGCGATGGCTAAATATTTCACCATGATGCTGGACGGAACGGCCCGTTCTTGGTTAAAGGGTTTGCCACCCAACTCCATTAGTTCATGGGCGGAGCTAAAAGCCCGTTTCATCCAGAACTTCAAAGATACTTGCAAGCAGTCTATGTCAATTGTGGATCTGACAAATTGTAAGCAGGAAGAAGGTGAATCTATGAATCATTGGGTGCGCCGGGTCAAGGATATAATACATTCGTCTAACAAGATGGATGCCGGCTCAGCAGTTCTCATGCTGGAGAAGAATTGCCGCTTTGAACCTCTGAGACAGAAGCTGGGGCGCCTTAAGCGTGATTGCAACGATATGGGGACACTGATGGCGGCTTTAGTCAAGTATGCCGATTCTGATAGTACCAAGGATCCCGCGTCTGATGAGGAAAAGACAGGGAACGGAAAGAAGAACGGCAATGGAAAGGGTCAGCAACATAACCCGGCGAGTCAAGAAGGTAATAAGCGTAAGGCGGACAGTAACCCGGAATTTGTGGCCAATGCATAGGGTAACAATCAGAAGCGCAAGGGAAAGCCACCCCGGTTTTGTGGGTCAGGTCCGTCTCTCGAGCAACTACTCAATGAACCCTGCCCGAAACACGGTACCCGGGAACGACTAGCGACTCATTTATGGAAGGATTGCGCAATCATGAAAGCTTTCAAGAATTCTAACACATTTGATGGCAATCAAGGCCCAGGCGGCGGTTCAGTAGCCGGCGGCTTTCATGGCCCGGGCGGTGGTTTAGGATCCGGTTTTCAGGGAAGCCAGGGTGGTAATAATCAACAATAGTCTGGTCAAGGAGGTCAGCAGCAGCAGCAGTCGGGTTATCAGAGCCATCCGAAATAGTTAAGCAGTGGGCAGTATCACGTGTTCACCACAAGTTTGTGTAAACGTGATCAGAAAGTTCATAAGAGGGCTGTGAATTCTGTTGAACCGGCAGTCCCTCGTTACTTGAGGTGGTCGGAACAGCCTATTGTCTGGAGCAGGGAGGATCACCCTCCCCGGGTTGATAATCCGGGTCAACTGGCCCTAGTGGTGGCACCGCAAGTTGGTGGTTATAAGTTTACTAAAGTGCTCATGGATGGAGGTAGCAGCATCAACATCCTCTATTACGAGACCTTTCGGCGCATGGTCTTAACTGACAAGAATTTAAAGACTTCCAACACCGTCTTCCATGGAGTGGTGCCCGGTAAGTCGGCGTATCCTGTGGGGAAGATTGAGCTAGAGGTGGCCTTCGGAGACGAGCATGATTCTAGGGCGGAAAAGTTAACTTTTGAGGTGGTCAAAATCAAGAGTCCATATCACGCTTTGTTCGGGCGGCCAGCCTATGCCAAATTCATGGCACGGCCGTGTTATGTGTATCTACAGCTCAAGATGTCGGGTTACAAGGGTACCATCACAGTGCATGGAAGCCGAAAGGTGGCCCTGGAGTGTGAAGAGGGTGATGTGGCTTACGCCGAGTCTGTTTGTGCAGCGGAGGAGCTCAAATTTTATCAAGATAACGTTGACCCGACAGATATGACTTCTCTCAAGAAGCCGACTACGGAGCATGACCCGGCCATGAAGTTTAAATCGGCTGCAGAGACTAAGCTTGTTGATTTCACTCCAGGCGATTCATCTAAGCAATTCAGCATCAGTGCCAACTTGGATCCTAAATAGGAAAGCGCGCTCATCGAGTTCATCCATGAGAACCGGGACATCTTTGCATGGAAACCTTCTGACATGCCGGGTGTACCGAGAGAACTCACTGAGCACACTCTTAATATTGATCCGAAGTATAAGCCGGTCAGGCAATTTCTGCGGCGATTCAATGAAGAGCGACGAAAAGCTATAGGAGAAGAGGTCGCCCGGCTCTTGGCGGCTGGGTTTATTGTTGAAGTTTTTCACCTAGAATGGTTGGCTAACCCGGTGCTCGTACTCAAGAAAAATGGCACCTGGCGGATGTGTGTGGATTACACGGACTTAAATAGGGCTTGTCCGGCTGATACTTTTGCTCTCCCCCGTATTGATCAAATCATTGATGCTACGGCAGGTTGTGCGCATTTGAGTTTTTTGATGCTTATTCTGGCTATCATCAAATCAAGATGGCAGTTAAGGACCAGGAGAAAATGGCCTTCATCACCCCGTTCGGTGCCTTCTACTATGTGTCTATGCCGTTTGGGCTCAAGAGTGCCCAGGCGACTTATCAACGATGTGTACAGAATTGTCTTCACGATCAGATTGGGCGCAATGTTCATGCTTATGTGGATGACATAGTAGTGAAATCCAGAGAGGCGGAAACCTTGATGTCCGATCTCAGAGAAACCTTTGACAATCTCCGGGTTTACAAAATGATGCTTAACCCGGAGAAGTGTGTATTTGGTGTGCCTGCAGGCAAGCTTTTGGGATTCTTGGTCTCAAACAGGGGCATCGAGGCTAATCCGGAGAAGATTAAGGCAACCACTTCTTTGGCTAAACCAGCATGTATTAATGATGTTTAGCGATTGGCGGGTCGTGTTGCCGCTTTGAGCCGGTTCATAAGCCGGTTAGGTGAGAAGGCCCTATCGCTGTACCAATTAATGAAGAAGGCAGACACCTTTGTCTGGAGTGATGCCGCTAATGCTGCTTTTGAGGATTTGAAGAGGCAGTTATCTGAACCGCCGGTTCTTGTGGCTCCCATTGACAAAGAGCCTTTGCTGTTATATGTGGCTGCTAATTCACGAGCCGTCAGTGTGGCGATTGTGGTAGAGCGCGAGAAGGCTGGTAAGGAACACCCGGTTCAACGGCCGGTTTATTATGTCAGTGAGGTACTCATCGAGTCAAAGCAAAGATATCCTCATTGGCAGAAACTTGTTTACGGGGTGTTCATGGCAAGTCGGAAGCTGAAGCAATACTTCCAAGGTCACCCTATCACTGTGGTAAGTTCTGCCCCCTTGGGAGACATTATTCAGAACAGAGAGGCTACAGGACGAGTCGCCAAATGGGCCATCGAGCTCGGGCCTCATGGTCTGAAGTACGCGCCGCGCACTGCCATTAAGTCCCAAGCTTTGGTGGATTTCATCAACGACTGGACAGAGCTACAGGCACCTGAGGAGAAGCCCGATAACACTTATTGGATTATTCACTTTGATGGGTCTAGACAGTTGGAAGGCTCGGGGGCCGGAGTTGTATTAACTTCCCCTCGGGGTGACAAATTTTGTTATGTGCTCCGGCTTATGTTTCCTTGCACTAACAATGCAGCTGAGTATGAGGCCCTGCTCCATGGTCTCTAGATGGCCAAAGAGATGAACTTGAGCCGGGTAAGATGCTTAGGAGACTCAGACCTTGTGGCTCAACAGGTGTCAGGCAAGTGGGACTCTAAAGATCCCCTCATGGCGGCTTACCGTCGTGAAGTCGATGCTGTGCCTGGATATTTCAAGGGTTACGTAGTGGAACACATTGATCGAAGGAAGAATGAGGCGGCGGATGCCTTAAGCCGGCTGGGGTCTCAGCGTAAGCCGGTGCCGCCTAACACCTTTCTTGATGTTTTGCATAATCCTTCTGTTAAGTTACCTACAGAAGAAGATCTGGCAATACCCGACCCGGAGGCACAGCTGGTGGCGGCTCTCCACGTTACCCCGGATTGGACAGTGCCTTATTTGGCTTACATGACCCGGGGAGAGTTGCCAGAGGACGAGACCTTGGCAAGACAAATCGTCCGGCGGTCCAAGTCCATGACAATTGTCAATGGCGAGTTACATCATTACAGCGTCACTGGAGTGATTCAACGTTGCGTGTCACCTGCAGAGGGTCAGGAGATCCTTCGTGAAATTCATGAAGGTTGTGGTCATCACGCCGGCTCAAAATCTCTTGTGGCCAAAGCCTTCCGTCATGGGTTCTATTGGCTGACGGCTCATGCTGACGCGGAAGACCTGGTCAGTAAATGTGACGGATGTCAGAAATTCTCATGACGAGCCCATGTGCCGGCTCAAGAGTTAAGGATGATTCCAATTACCTAGCCGTTTGCAGTCTGGGGGCTTGATATGGTCGGGCCTTTCAAGAGATCTAAGGATAAAAAGACTCACCTCTTGGTGGCAGTTGACAAGTTCACAAAGTGGGTGGAGGCAGAGCCAGTCAGTAAGTGTGATGCAGCCACAACAATCCAGTTTATGAAAAAGGTGATTTTTCGCTTTGGTTTTCCACACAGCATCATAACTGATAATGGTACTAACCTTTCCAAAGGAGCTATGGAAGAGTTCTGTCAACGAGAGCATATCCGGCTTGACGTTTCAGCTGTAGCTCACCCTCAATCAAATGTCCAAGCAGAACGAGCCAATCAAGAAATCTTGAAGGGTATCAAGCCCCGGCTCTTGGTCCCTTTACAGCGGACGCCGGGTTGTTGGGTGGAGGAGTTATCTTCTGTACTCTGGAGCATCAATACTACCCCTAACAGATCTACGGGTTACACGCCTTTCTTTATGGTGTATGGAGCAGAGGCGGTCCTGCCAAGTGACATCCGTCACGATTCACCCCGTGTGGCGGCTTATGTTGAGGAAGACAATGAAAAAGCTCGGCAAGATGCACTTGACCTGTTGGATGAAGAGCGAGACTTGGCAATAGCCCGCTCGGCGATTTACCAACAAGACCTGCGTCGCTACCACAGCCGCCGGGTTAAGTCCAGAACCTTTCAGGAAGGCGACTTAGTGCTCCGACTCATCCAGGATCAATCTAACATACACAAGCTATCCCCTCCTTGGGAAGGACCCTTTGTGGTCAGCAAGAATCTGAACAATGGATCATACTACCTTATCGATGTTCGAGAGCATAAAGACTCACATAAGTCGGAGGAGGAGACCCGTCGGCCGTGGAATATCGCCCATCTTCGGCCTTATTATACTTGAGCCGTCAGCTCTAATGTGTATATACTTATACTATGTATATTATATAAAGCAATAAAGCAGGACCTCTGTCCTTTTTTCCACTCCCAAAAAAGGTTTATGTGTTTTTCCTTGACAGGTGGTGGAGATAACCAAGGAGAAGCGGATCATATCTGAATCCGGCTTTCCTTTGGTCCGGCTTATGATCATATCTGAATCTAGCCGTTGATCACTTGGGGGCTTCCTGTTCAAACATAGGTCGTATTCGAACCAAAGAGAACATAGCTGTCGATACCCGTTTGATCGGCATACTGCCAAACCCACTTGGGGGCTTCTTGATCATATCTGAATCATAGCTTAACTCCTTTTGGGTCTGACGTGGATCGTATTTGAATCAGCGTCATTAAACAACTCTTATGGTCACTTGGGGGCTTCCTGTTCAAACATAGGTCGTATTCGAACCAAAGAGAACATAGCTATCGATACCCACTCTATTGGCATCGCCATAGCCACTGGGGCTAACAGATCATATCGGAATCTTAGCTCAACCCCTTTGGAACGGGTCACTGATCGTATTCGAATCAGAAACCCTTGAATTTTGTTCATCATATTTTACAAGTGCCAACATTAGGTATCTTGTGACCCTCTTGAAAATACAATGGAATACATTACAGTCTTCCAGAATTAATGTTAGTTACATCAGGTTGTTAAGAACCAGGTGAACTTATATGTGCCAATTTTCAGGAGTTAAGTTTACCCTCAGGGGTTGGTTTATATAAGCCGAAAAAACAGCTGTGAGCACTACAGGGCAATGCAAGGTATTTTTGCAAAGGACATAACAGATTCATACAAACTACAAAGAGAATAATGGCGGCGGCTTATGCAAGTACGAAGGGCCATAAGCATGCGCAAAGGCATAGCAAAACTCAAAGTATCTTTTACTTTGTTACAAGACTCCCCGAGTCTGAATGATGCATTGTTTTCTACGATGACATAAGCAGGTGGTGCCTGACAAGCTACTCTTGGGGTTGACTTGAAGCCCCTGGGTTATCCTTCTCCATCTCTCCGCCGGCTGCTTTGTCCTGGAAGGATGATGAGGCCCAGTCAATGCCACTCAAGGCTTCAAACTCAGCTTCATCATCTATTAAACCAGTTGGGTCGACTTCAGGAGCAAAGGTGTGCTTACGGGTTGGAGGGATCAAGCTGACATCGTCGTAATGTGGCATGGGGATTCTCCGGTTCTCCTTGTCATAACCCGGCTGACACTTGGTGAGGTCAGTATCGTTCCCAATAAGAGTAGCCACCGGACGTATATCCTTCACACAGGTGGTGAAATCCTTATCATTAAATACGGTGCCATCTTCCTTTAAACTTGGATACCCAAGAGCAATGTCAGCGGGGTCTAGTTCTGGAAGCCACGCCTTGGCCCGGCTCAATGCGGCTATAGCTTCGGCTCTTGCAGATGCTCGTCTTAACTCTTGGATTCGCTGAGGTAGCACAGCAAGCCGCTTCAGCACATCTTGCAAGAGATAAGGAACATCGTTTGATAAAGCCACAATGGCGAGAGCACGTTGTGACCCGGTGTAGAGTTGTTCCACCAGAGTATAAACCGCCTTCAGCTTGATCACCATGTTCTGCTTAAGATTTGTGCTCCTGGGGCCTGCGTTATTAAGCATAAGGTGAGTCAGAGGAGACAACTGAAATGGTCATTCAAGGAGTTTTGCAGTGTTTAAGGTTTGGATAAGTCACTCACCGAAGATTGCTGAAACCATTCGAGATATCTGGCGCTTTAAGTCGGACAGTTCGGCCGTTGCTTCCACAAGCGATGCCTCTGCTGTCTCGGCCCGGGTCACTAGTGCGGCCTTTTCATCAGCCCAAGTTTTCTTCTCTGATTGAAAATTTTGCTTCAACTTCTCTTGTTCAGAGACGCTGAATTCAAATTTGGAGTTGGCCTTTTCAATTTCACTTTCCTGGGTTGCCAGGCGATTCTTCAAATCAGCAATCTCCAATTCAAATTTACTTATGGTGGCCTGCATTGCACCAGATAGTAGTAAAAGTTACGGTAAGTACTACTAAGTCCCAAGCACTTTGCAAGCAAAGATACTTGACACTTGGGGGCTAATGTATACCGAAGCTTTCTAAATTATTAAGCCGGTCCTGAATATTAAGTCCCAAATACCTTGCAAGCAAAGATTTTTGGCACTTGGGGGCTAATGTATATCGCAAGTTAAAGGTATTGTGTTACACCCGGTTCAATTATTTTTTCTTTAAGCCGGATAAGTAGCTCTAACAATTTTTCTAAGTCTACAACATATTTATTCATAAGCAATAGACTTGGGGGCTGGTACAGTAAGTGTGATTGAAAGTAAGCTAGTATAAGTCGTACCTCAGATTTTTGCTGTATCTGCTTCACCATGTCAATTTCCAGGTCACGACTGCTTTGTACTTGATTGATATAGCCGAAGACAATCTCTCCAATACTCAAATGAGTATAGTCAGCGACATCCAGCTTGGCCTTCCGGTGTTCCACCAATTCCTTTTTAGAAAACTTGGCAAGTGCAGACGGCTGTGCCGGCTCAACAAACTGAGTCTTGAGAATTTCAA
This sequence comes from Triticum urartu, assembly GCF_003073215.2. Classification (NCBI taxonomy): domain Eukaryota; kingdom Viridiplantae; phylum Streptophyta; class Magnoliopsida; order Poales; family Poaceae; genus Triticum; species Triticum urartu. Next base: position 539,498,809 of record NC_053023.1, read on the forward strand.
CTTCCTGATCATTTGCCTTGGCGGGGCTAGGAGCCTCCGGGTTACCAGAATCATTGAGGGTTTGTTCAGTAGGCGGGTCAGAGGAAGATATAGGAACATCATGAGACGGTTGAGGCGGCGGCTCGTGAGCAGAGGCATCAGGAGTAGCTGTGCCCAACTCTAGTTCAGTCACAACCGGCTCTTGGGGCGGCTTATTCTTTTTGGCCCTTTTGCTGGGCTTTACTTGCACACTGTGGAAAAGGTAGACAAGTTAAATACAGCAAATATGAGTAAAATAAAGCATAAGGTACAACAAGTTTATATTACCCGGGAGCAGTTTTGAAGGCTGGCATGTTGGACTACATAGACTCACCGGAGCAAGGTGAAATATCTTGATAGTTGGAGTCAGAATAATTGAGAGGCTAACAAATGAAGCCTGCCAAAGGAAAAAGAAGGTGTAAATCGGAGATAACCTCAGTCTGGCGTTTCCTGGTCACATCAGGTAAGCCGGAGGAGAGTTCCGCGTCTTTGCTGGTCCGGGGCTGCCTCCGGCTCTCATAATTCTGTCGCTTCAAAAGAAAGTCAGGATCTTGGTAAGCCAAAGGATGTGAAAATCTTACTTTCCGGGTTACTCTTTGAATTTTCTGACGCGGCTGAAGCTCGGAGTCGGAGGAGATTACAATTACCTCTTCCTCGACGGGTTGGCTGTTGCCCGTGTCTTCCTGAAAGAAGGTTAGCATCAGTAAGGTAGAAATAAAGGAGAAAGGGAATTTCAAAGGTTACCTCTTCCTCATTATCATCAGTATCATCAAGCTGAAACAGCTCAGAGGCGCTTGGCTTCCTTTTCCTTGAGGTGGTGGGCTTGGTGGTTTTCTTTTCGGCTCTCTTGGCCGCCCTGGCTTTCTTGGCCGCCTCATGATCATATTGCGTGTTCCAGAAGCTATCATTTGCCTGTAAAAGGTTATAACTGGTTATGCGTAAGAATACAGCCTAACATGATAAAACATAACCCGATGGCTGGAAACTTACTGCAGGGGCCAGGTTCTTCCGGCAAAAAGGTAGTAAGCCGAAGGCATTACTATTCACTGTGCCCTCTTTCAACAAGGACTGAGTTGTAGCTTCCACTACGTCATCTGGTAAGTCGTCAGGGTTATGACATTGAGGGTCATTCTTCTCGCCCGAATAATTACACATTAAGCCGGGGCGGTGGCTTAACGGAATTATTCTCCAGGCAATCCAGACTCGGACCAAGTCAATGCCATCTAAGCCGTTCCCTAAAAGAGCTTTAATCCTGTTGATTTTGGGGGTGAGTCGCAGGCGTTCAATAGCTGTCAACTTATCCGGCAGCGGGTGAGTAGGTTCAAGGCGCAATGCACGGAAGCCGGGCAGTGGATTTTCGCCAGCCGGAGAAGTATCTTGGCAGTAGAACCATGTCTGGTTCTAGTCCTTTGGATGACTCGGCAATTCAGCATAAGGGAACAGGCAGTCTCTCCGCCTTTGAATTGATATGCCACCGAGCTCCAGACTGGGCCCGTTGGCCCATTCATTCTGCCGGTTCAAATAGAACAATTCCCTGAACAGGAGTAGGCTGGGTTCTTCTCCAAGGTAAACCTCACAGAAAACTTGAAAGTTGCAGATATTTGACACGGAGTTGGGCCCGATGTCTTGAGGTCTTAAGTCAAAGAAGTGCAAAATGTCTCTAAAGAATTTTGAACCGGGAGGAGAAAATCCCCGGCTCATGTGATCGGTAAAAATGATCACCTCCCCTTCCTTGGGTTGAGGTTTCTCTTCAGACGGGTCAGGAGCACGATAAGACATGACGTCCTTCTTGGGCAGATGGCCGGACTTCACAAACTCTGACAGTTTGCTCTCCGTAACAATGGATGGGACCCAGTTGCAGGTAATCGAAGGTTTAACAGCTTTGGGTGCCATTGAGTAAATTGAAGCCTACAACAAGATAAAGGAAATTTTCCGGTTTATTATAACCCGGAGAATAAGTATTATTGGGTTGTCTAAGATGGCGGCTTAAGTAGGGGCCTAATGACATACAGGTGGTTCTGTGATAATGTTTAAACAGCTGCAAGTATTAACGATGATGAAAATTGTCTTAAGTCGCCAAAAGCAGGCAGTGCTGACAGTCAGTATTATCTTAAACCGGTCACATGAACTACTATGGCTGAAACAGAGTCGACAGATGCCGTTTTTTTTGGCTAAGTGTGGAACAAACAGGTTTCACAAGTTGCAGCTATTATTTTGGATCAAACGATCATTCTGAAAAGAAAAATTTCTAGACCTAAAACCAGTGCAGAGAAGTTCATACACTTGAAAGAGGCCTTTAAACAAGGGAAATGAGATCTATTTCTATTCGAGATGGGTGCGGAACAGCCGCCGTAGTAGTTCTAACTGTCTAAAGATCAAAAAGGATCACTGAGGAGGAAAACTATCAAGGGTTTGCAACGGGCGGCGATGAACACCGACGAACTCGGGAGGCCGCAATGCAGATCTAAAAGCAGGGAAGGAAAAGGACTTACGGATGCAGAGCTGTTGCAGGGTTCCGTCGCGTTTCACTGGTCAAGTCAGGTTGATGCAGCGGCCTGAGTTGGAGAAGACGAGGAAATCTGCGGCGGCGGCGGCAGAGCTCGAGCGGCAGAGAAACAGTGCAAGGAGGAAGACGACCGAGGAAGGAGAATGGGAAAGACCTAGGTCGCACCTATTTATAAGGAAGGGCCGACTGAGACGGCGCGAGAAACGAGGGGACCGAACATCATTATCCAGTGACCCCGACGCCTCGTTTTTCGGAATGGTCAGTAAAGGCAAAGATCCGTTGGAAGATATGATGGAGTAAAATATGAATTTAATTGAAGATGATGTCACGACGGGTGAACGCGGATCCAGAAGATGACGTCATGGCGGGTTAAAACCTTTGCGCGGACAAGAAGACTGAAGGCTTGTTTCTTAAGGTATTTTAAGATTGACATGAACCGGTTCAAATCAATCTGGGGCCTAATGTTGGGGATATGACTATTTGTGTAAGCCGCCCAGGAGGGGCTGGGTTATGCAAAGAGGGACTCATCAGAAGAAGCCCAAGATCAAGCATGAAGATGGCGGTTCAATAAAGGGTCTAAAGCCTACAGGCGACTTAAGGCCCATAGTGGTAAACCGCCATGATGGCGTGACTTGTATCATAAGGTAGAATTAACTAGTCACCGAGCCGGAGACTGTCTATGAGCCGGCCGGGACTCTGTAGGCCGCAGGGCGTCAACCCGTGTATATAAGGGGACGACCCGTTGGCGGCTTAAGGGCAAGAAAACAACTGATCGAGAGCCAGGCATAGCGTATCTCGCTCCCTGGTCATCGAAACCTCAAGCAATACCAACCCAACTAGACGTAGGCCTTCCTTCACCGTAAGGGGCTGAACTAGTATAAACCTCTCGTGTCCTTTGTCCCAATTAACCCCTTTAAGCTTCCTAGTTGCGATGGCTCCACGACTAAGTCCTTGCAAGAGGACATTTGCCGTGACAATTCCACGACAGTAATGGTGTGTCCGAACATCGTAATCGTACTTTACTAGATATGGTGCGATCTATGATGTCTCTTACTGATTTACCGCTATCGTTTTGGGGTTATGCTTTAGAGACAGCTGCATTCACGTTAAATAGGGCACCATCAAAATCCGTTGAGACGACGCCTTATGAACTATGGTTTGGCAAGAAACCAAAGTTGTCATTTCTTAAAGTTTGGGGATGCGATGCTTATGTGAAAAAGCTTCAACCTGATAAGCTCGAACCCAAATTGGAGAAATGTGTCTTCATAGGATACCCAAAGGAAACTATTGGGTACACCTTCTATCACAGATCCGAAGGCAAGACATTCGTTGCTAAGAATGGATCCTTTCTAGAGAAGGAGTTTCTCTCAAAAGAAGTGAGTGGGAGGAAAGTAGAACTTGCTGAGGTAACTGTACCTGCTCCCTTATTTGAAAGTAGTTCATCATAGAACCCGGTTCCTGTGACATCTACACCAATTAGCGAGGAAGCTAATGATGATGATCATGAAACTTCAGATCAAGTTACTACCGAACCTCGTAGGTCAACTAGAGTAAGATCCGCACCAGAGTGGTATGGTAATCCTGTTCTGGAGGTCATGTTACTTGACCATGACGAACCTACGAACTATGAGGAAGCGATGATGTGCCCAGATTTCGCAAAATGGCTTGAGGCCATGAAATCTGAGATGGGATCCATGTATGCGAACAAAGTGTGGACTTTGGTTGACTTGCCCGATGATCGGCAAGCCATCAAGAATAAATGGATCTTCAAGAAGAAGACAGACGCTGACGGTAATGTTACTGTCTACAAAGCTCGACTTGTTGCAAAAGGTTTTCGACAAGTTCAAGGAGTTGACTACGATGAGACCTTCTCACCCGTAGCGATGCTTAAGTCCGTCCGAATCACGTTAGCAATTACCGCGTTTTATCATTATGAAATTTGGCAAATGGATATAAAGACTGCATTCCTGAATGGATTTCTGGAAGAAGAGTTGTATATGATGCAACCTGAAGGTTTTATCGATCCAAAGGGAGCTAACAAAGTGTGCATGCTCCAGCGATCCATTTATGGACCGGTGCAAGCCTCTCGGAGTTGGAATAAACGTTTTGATAGTGTGATCAAAGCATATGGTTTTATACAAACTTTTGGAGAAGCCTGTATTTACAAGAAAGTGAGTGGGAGCTCTGTAGCATTTCTAATATTATATGTGGATGACATATTGTTGATTGGAAATGATATAGAATTTCTGGATGGCATAAAAGGATACTTGAATAAGAGTTTTTCAATGGAAGACCTCGGTGAAGCTGCTTATATATTGGACATCAAGATCTATAGAGATAGATCAAGATGCTTAATTGGACTTTCACAAAGCACATACCTTGATAAAGTTTTGAAGAAGTTCAAAATGGATCAAGCTAAGAAAGGTTTCTTGCCTGTATTACAAGGTGTGAAGTTGAGTAAGACTCAATGCCCGACTACTGCAGAAGATAGAGAGAAAATGAAAAGTGTTCCCTATGCTTCAGCCATAGGCTCTATCATGTATGCAATGCTGTGTACGAGACCTGATGTATGACTTGCCATTAGTCTAGCAGGGAGGTACCAAAGTAATCCAGGAGTGGATCACTGGATAGCGGTCAAGAACATCCTGAAGTACCTGAAAAGGACCAAGGATATGTTTTTTGTTTATGGAGGTGACAAAGAGCTCATCGTAAATGGTTACGTTGATGCAAGCTTTGACACTGATCTGGATGATTCTAAATCACAAACCGGATACATGTTTATATTAAACGATGGAGCTATCAGTTGGAGCAGTTCTAAACAGAGCATCGTGGCGGGATCTACATGTGAAGCGGAGTACATTCCTGCTTCGGAAGCAGCGAATGAAGGAGTCTGGATGAAGGAGTTCATATCCGATCTAGGTGTCATACCTAGTGCATCGGGTTCAATGAAAATCTTTTGTGACAATACTGGTGCAATTGCCTTGGCAAAGGAATCCATATTTCACAAGAGAACCAAGCACATCAAGAGACTCTTCAACTCCATCCGGGATCAAGCCCAGGTGGGAGACATAGAGATTTGCAAGATACATATGGATCTAAATGTTGCAGACCCGTTGACTAAGCCTCTTCCACGAGCAAAACATGATCAACACCAAGGCTCCATGGGTATTAGAATCATTACTATGTAATCTAGATTATTGACTCTAGTGCAAGTGGGGGACTGAAGGAAATATTCCCTAGAGGCAATAATAAAGTTATTATTTATTTCCTTATTTCGTGATAAATGTTTATTATTCATGCTAGAATTGTATTAACCGGAAACATAATACATGTATGAATACATAGACAAACATAGTGTCACTAGTGTGCCTCTACTTGACTAGCTCATTCATCAAAGATGGTAAAGTTTCCTAACCATAGACATGAGTTGTCATTTGATCAAATGGGATCACATCATTAGGAGAATGATGTGATTGACTTGACCCATTTCGTTAGCTTAGCACTTGGTCGTTTTTGTTTACTGCTATTGCTTTCTTCATGACTTATACATGTTCTTATGACTATGAGATTATGCAACTCCCGAATACCAGAGGAACACTTTGTGTGCTACCAAACGTCACAATGTAACTGGGTGATTATAAAGGTGCTCTACAAGTGTCTCCGATGGTACTTGTTGAGTTGGCATAGATCAAGATTAGGATTTGTCACTCCGATTGTCGGAGAGGTATCTCTGGGCCCTCTCGGTAATACACATCACTATAAGCCTTGCAAGCAATACAACTAATGAGTTAGTTGCAGGATAGTGTATTACGGAACGAGTAAAGAGACTTGCCGGTAATGAGATTGAACTAGGTATTGGGATACCGACGATCGAATCTCGGGCAAGTAACATACCGATGACAAAGAGAACAACATATAGTGTTATGCGTTTGACCGATAAAGATCTTCGTAGAATATGTAGGAACCAATATGAGCATCTAGGTTCCGCTATTGGTTATTGACCGGAGACATGTCTCGGTCATGTCTACATAGTTCTTGAACCCGTAGGGTCCGCACGCTTAAAGTTCTGTGACGATCGGTTTTATGAGTTTATATGTTTCGATGTACCGAAGGTAGTTCAGAGTCCCGGATATGATCACAAACATGACGAGGAGTCTCGAAATGGTCGAGACATAAAGATTGATATATTGGAAGCCTACATTTGGACATCGGAAGAGTTCCAGGTGAAATCGGGATTTTACCGGAGTACCGGAGCCCCCCGGGGGCTAATGGGCCTTGTTGGGCCATAAGGGAAAGAGAGAGGGGCCGGCCTAGGGCAGGCAGCGCGCCCCCTCCCTCTGGTCCGAATTGGACTAGGAGAGGGGGCCCCCTTTCCTTCTCTTTCTTCCCCTTCCTTTCCCCCTCCTAGTAGGAGTAGGAAAGGGAGGAATCCTACTCCTACTAGGAGGAAGATTCCTCCTCCTGGCGCACCAACAAGGGTCGGTCGGCCTCCCCCTTGCTCCTTTAAATACAAGGGCAGGGGGCACCTCTAGACACACAAGTTGATCACAAATATCTCTCACAGCCGTGTGCGGTGCCCCCCTCCACCATAATCCACCTCGGTCATACTGTAGCGGTGTTTAGGCGAAGCCCTGCTGCAGTAGCTTCATCAACATCGTCACCACGCCGTCGTGCTGACGAAACTCTTCTCCGAGCTCTACTGGATTGTGAGTTGGCGAGACGTCACCGAGCTGAACGTGTGCTAAATGCGGAGGTGACGTACATTCGGTACCGAGGATCGGTCGATCGTGAATACGTACGACTACATCAACCGCGTTGTCATAACGCTTCCGCTTAACGGTCTATGAGGGTACGTGGACGACACTCTCCCCTCTCCTTGCTATGCATCACCATGATCCTGTGTGTGCGTAGGATTTTTTTTGAAATTACTATGTTCCCCAACATTTCTCACCTCGGGAGTTGGTGCAAACTTCGCCGGTGCATCCAAACCCCGTGATACGATACACTCTATCACACATAAGCCTCCTTATATCTTCCTCAAAACAGCCACCATACCTACCTATCATGGCATTTCCATAGCCATTCCGAGATATATTGCCATGCAACTTCCATCATCATCATATACATGACTTGAGCATTCATTGTCATATTGCTTTGCATGATCGTAAGATAGCTAGCATGATGTTTTCATGGATTGTCCGTTTTTTGATGTCATTGCTACGCTAGATCATTGCACATCTTGGTACACCGCCGGAGTCATTCATATAGAGTCATATTTTGTTCTAGTATCGAGTTGTAATATTGAGTTGTAAGTAAATAAAAGTGTGATGATCATCATTAGAGCATTGTCCCATGTGAGGAAATGATGATGGAAGCTATGATTCCCTCACAAGTTGAGATGAGTCTCCGGACTTTACAAAAAAAATAAAAGAGGCCAAAGAAGCCCACAAAAAAATAAAAGAGGCCAAAGAAGCCCACCAAAAAAAGAGAAAAAAATAAAAAAAATGAGAGAAAAGAGAGAAGGGACAATGTTACTATCCTTTTACCACACTTGTGCTTCAGAATAGCACCATGTTCTTCATATAGAGAGTATCTTGAGTTATTACTTTCATATACTAGTGGGAATTTTCATTATATAACTTGGCTTGTATATTCCGATGATGGGCATCCTCAAATGCCCGAGGTCTTCATGAGCAAGCAAGTTGGATGCACACCCACTTAGTTTCCAGTTTGAGCTTTCATACACTTATAGCTCTTAGTGCATCCGTTGCATGGCAATCCCTACTCCTCACATTGACATCAATTATTGGGCATCTCCATAGCCCGTTGATTAGCCGCGTCGATGTGAGTCTTTCTCCCTTTTTGTCTTCTCCACACAACCTCCACCATCATATTCTATTCCACCTACAGTGCTATATCCATGGCTCATGCTCATGTATTGCGTGAAAGTTGAAAAGGTTTGAGAACATCAAAAGTATGAAACAATTGCTTGGCTTGTCATCTGGGTTGTGCATGATTTGAATATTTTGTGTGGTGAAGATGGAGCATAGCCAGACTATATGATTTCGTAAGGGATAACTTTCTTCGGCCATGTTATTTTGAAAACACATGATTGCTTCATTAGTATGCTTGAAGTATTATTATCTTAATGTCAAATGATAGACTATTGCTTTGAATCACTCGTGTCTTAATATTCATGCCATGATTAGATTACATGATCAAGATTATGCTAGGTAGCATTCCACATCAAAAATTATCTTTTTTTATCATTTACCTACTCAAGGACGAGCAGGAATTAAGCTTGGGGATGCTGATACGTCTCCATCGTATCTATAATTTTTGATTGTTCCATGCCAATATTCTACAACTTTCATATACTTTTGGCAACTTTTTATACTATTTTTGGGACTAACATATTGATCCAGTGCCCAGTGCCAGTTCCTGTTTGTTGCATGTTTCTTGTTTCACAGTAAATCCATATCAAACGGAGTCCAAACGGGATAAAAATTGACGGAGACTTTTTTGGAATATATGTGATTTTTGGGAAGAAAAATCAACGCAAGACGATGCCCGAGGGGGCCACGAGGCAGGGGGCGCCCCCCAGGGGGGCAGGCGCGCCCTGGGCCCTCGTGGACACCTCGTAAGGCGGTTGATGCCCTTCTTTCGTCGCACGAAAGCTAATATCTGGATAGAGATCGTGTTAAAATTTCAGCCCAATCGGAGTTACGGATCTCCGGAAATATAAGAAACGGTGAAAGGGCAGAATCTGAGAACGCGGAAACAGAGAGAGACAGAGAGACAGATCCAATCTCGGAGGGGCTCTTGCCCCTCCCATGCCATGGAGGCCATGGACCAGAGGGGAAACCCTTCTCCCATCTAGGGAGAAGGTCAAGGAAGAATAAGAAGAAGGAGGGGGGTCTCTCCCCCTCGCTTCCGGTGGCGCCGGAGTGCCACCGGGGCCCATCATCACCGCAATCTACACCAACACCTCCGCCATCTTCACCAACATCTCCATCACCTTCCCCCCTCTATCTACAGTGGTCCACTCTCCCGCAACCTGTTGTACTCTCTACTTGAACATGGTCCTTTATGCTTCATATTATTATCCAATGATGTGTTGCCATCCTATGATGTCTAAGTAGATTTTCGTTGTCCTATCGGTGATTGGTGAATTACTATGATTGATTTAATTTGCTTGTGGTTATGTTGCTGCCCTTTGGTGCCCATCATATGAGCACGCGCATGGATCACACCATAGGGTTAGTTGTATGTTGATAGGACCATGTATTGGAGGGCAAGAGTGACAGAAGCTTCAACCTAGCATAGAAATTGATGCATACGGGAGTGAAGGGGGACCAATATACCGTAATGCTATGGTTGGGTTTACCTTAATGAACATTAGTAGTTGCAGATGCTTGCTAATAGTTCCAATCATAAGTGCATAGAATTCCAAGTTAAGGATGACATGCTAGCAGTGGCCTCTCCGACATAAAACTTGCTATTGGTCTAGTAAAGTAGTCAATTGCTTAGGGACAATTTCACAACTCCTACCACCACTTTTCCACACTCGCTATACTAACTTTATTGCTTATTTATCTAAACAGCCCCTACTTTTTATTTATGCGCTCTTTATTATCTTGCAAACCTATCCAAAAACATATACAAAGTACTTCTAGTTTCATACTTGTTCTAGGTAAAGCGAACGTTAAGCGTCCGTAGAGTTGTATCGGTGGTCGATAGAACTTGAGGGAATATTTGTTCTACCTTTAGCTCCTCGCTGGGTTCGACACTCTTACTTATCGAAAGAGGCTACAATTGATCCCCTATACTTGTGGGTTATCAATGGTGATCATGACAGTGCTTCAGAGATGGAGATCACAAGCACAAGATGATGATGGCCATATCATATCACTTATATTGATTGCATGTGATGTTTATCTTTTATGCATCTTATTCTGGTTAGATCGATGGTAGCATTATAAGATGATCTCTCACTAAATTTCAAGTTACAAGTGTTCTCCGTGAGTATGCACCATTGCGAAAGTTCGTCGTGCCGAGACACCACGTGATGATCGGGTGTGATAAGCTCTACGTTCACATACAACGGGTGCAAGCTAGTTTTGCACATGCAGAATACTCGGGTTAAACTTGACGAGCCTAACATATGCAGATATGGCCTCGGAACACTGGAGACCGAAAGGTCGAGCATGAATCATATTGAAGATATGATCAACATAGTGATGTTCACCATTGAAAACTACTCCATCTCACGTGATGATCGGACATGGTTTAGTTGATATGGATCACATGATCACTTAGATGATTAGAGAGATGTCTATCTAAGTGGGATTTCTTTAATAATTTGATTAACTGAACCTTAGTTTATCATGAACTTAGTACCTGATAGTATTTTGCATGTCTATGTTGTTGTAGATAGAAGGCCCGTGCTGTTGTTCCATTGAATTTTAATGTGTTCCTTGAGAAAGCAAATTTTAAAGATGATGGTAGCAATTACACGGACTGGGTCCGTAACTTGAGGATTATCCTCATTGCTGCACAGAAGAATTACGTCCTAGAAGCACCGCTAGGTGCCAAACCTGCTGCAGGAGCAACACCAGATGTTATGAACGTATGGCAGAGCCAAGCTGATGACTACTCGATAGTTTAGTGTGCCATGCTTTACAGTTTAGAACCGGGACTTCAACGACGTTTTGAACATCATGGAGCATATGAGATCTTCCAGGAGTTGAAGTTAATATTTCAAGCAAATGCCCGGATTGAGAGATATGAAGTCTCCAATAAGTTCTACGGCTGCAAGATGGAGGAGAATAGTTCTGTCAGTGAACATATACTCAAAATGTCTGGGTACCATAATCACTTGACTCAACTGGGAGTTAATCTTCCTGTTGATAGTGTCATTGACAGAGTTCTTCAATCACTGCCACCAAGCTACAAGAGCTTCGTGATGAACTATAACATGCAAGGGATGAATAAGACAAGGTTGCGGAGGTAGAAATCAAGAAGGAGCATCAAGTGTTGATGATTAACAAGACCACCAGTTTCAAGAAAAAGGGTAAAGGGAAGAAGAAAGGGAACTTCAAGAAGAACGACAAACAAGTTGCTGCTCAAGAGAAGAAACCTAAGTCTGGACCTAAGCCTGAGACTGAGTGCTTCTACTGCAAACAGACTGGTCACTGGAAGCGGAACTGCCCCAAGTATTTGGCGGATAAGAAGGATGGCAAGGTGAACAAAGGTATATGAGATATACATGTTATTGATGTGTACCTTACTAATTCTCGCAGTAGTGCCTGGGTATTTGATACTGGTTCTGTTGCTAATATTTGCAACTCAAAACAGGGACTACACATTAAGTGAAGATTGGCAAAGGACGAGGTGACGATGCGCGTGGGAAATGGTTCCAAAGTCGATGTGATTGCGGTCGGCACGCTACCTCTACATCTACCTTCGGGATTAGTATTAGACCTGAATAATTGTTATTTGGTGCTAGCGTTAAGCATGAACATTATATCTGTATCTTGTTTGATGCGAGATGGTTATTCATTTAAATCAGAGAATAATGGTTGTTCTATTTATATGAGTAATATCTTTTATGGTCATACGCCCTTAAAGAGTGGTCTATTCTTTTTGAATATCGATAGTGGAGATACACATATTCATAGTATTGAAGCTAAAAGATGCAGAGTTGATAATGATAGTGCAACTTATTTGTGGCACTGCCGTTTAGGTCATATTGGTATAAAGCGCATGCAGAAACTCCATTCTGATGGACTTTTGGAATCACTTGATTATGAATCACTTGGTACTTGCGAACCGTGCCTCATGGGCAAGATGACTAAAACGCCGTTCTCCAGAACTATGGAGCGAGCAACGGATTTATTGGAAATCATACATATTGATGTATGTGGCCCGATGAATATTGAGGCTCACGGAGGATATCATTATTTTCTCACCTTCACAAATGATTTAAGCAGATATGGGTATACCTACTTGATGAAACATAAGTCTGAAACATTTGAAAAGTTCAAAGAATTTCAGAGTGAAGTGGAAAATCATCGTAACAAGAAAATAAAGTTTCTACGACCTGATCGTGGAGGAGAATATTTGAGTTACGAGTTTAGTCTTCATTTGAAACAATGCGGAATAGTTTCGCAACTCACGCCACCTGGAACACCACAGCGTAATGGTGTGTCCGAACGTCGTAATCGTACTTTACTAGATATGGTGCGAGCTATGATGTCTCTTACAGATTTACCGCTATCATTTTGGGGTTATGCTTTAGAGACGGCTGCATTCACGTTAAATAGGACACCATCTAAATCCGTTGAGACGACTCCTTATGAACTGTGGTTTGGCAAGAAACCAAAGTTGTCATTTCTTAAAGTTTGGGGCTGTGATGCTTATGTGAAAAAGCTTCAACCTGATAAGCTTGAACCCAAATTGGAGAAATGTGTCTTCATAGGATACCCAAAGGAGACTGTTGGGTACACCTTCTATCACAGATCCGGAGGCAAGACATTTGTTGCTAAGAATGGATCCTTTCTAGAGAAGGAGTTTCTCTCGAAAGAAGTGAGTGGGAGGAAAGTAGAACTTGATGAGGTAATTGTACCTGCTCCCTTATTGGAAAGTAGCCAATCACAGAAACCGGTTCCTGTTACACCTACACCAATTAGTGAGGAAGCCAATGATGATGATCATAAAACTTCAGATCAAGTTACTACCGAACCTTGTAGGTCAACCAGAGTAAGATCCGCACCAGAGTGGTACGGTAATCCTGTTTTGGAGGTCATGTTACTTGACCATGATGAACCTACGAACTATGAGGAAGCGATGATGAGCCCAGATTCCGCAAAATGGCTTGAGGCCATGAAATCAGAGATGGGATCCATGTATGAGAACAAAGTGTGGACTTTGGTTGACTTGCCCGATGATCGGCAAGCCATCGAGAATAAATGGATCTTCAAGAAGAAGACTAACGCTGACGGTAACATTACTGTCTACAAAGCACGACTTGTTGCGAAAGGTTTTCGACAAGTTCAAGGAGTTGACTACAATGAGACCTTCTCACCCGTAGCGATGCTTAAGTCCGTCCGAATCATGTTAGCAATTGCCGCATTTTATGATTCTGAAATTTGGCGAATGGATGTAAAGACTGCATTCCTGAATGGATTTCTGGAAGAAGAGTTGTATATGATGCAACCTAAAGGTTTTATCAATCCAAAGGGTGCTAACAAAGTGCGCAAGCTCCAGCGATCCATTTATGGACTGGTGCAAGCCTCTCGGAGTTGGAATAAACACTTTGATAGTGTGATCAAAGCATATGGTTTTATACAGACTTTTGGAGAAGCCTGTATTTACAAGAAAGTGAGTGGGAGCTCTGTAGCATTTCTAATATTATATGTGGATGACATATTATTGATTGGAAATGATATAGAACTTCTGGATAGCATAAAAGGATATTTGAATAAGAGTTTTTCAATGAAAGACCTCGGTGAAGCTGCTTACATATTGGGTATCAAGATCTATAGAGATAGATCAAGACGCTCAATTGGACTTTCACAAAGCACATACCTTGACAAAGTTTTGAAGAAGTTCAAAATGGATCAGGCAAAGAAAGGATTCTTGCCCGTGTTACAAGGTGTGAAGTTGAGTAAGACTCAATGCCCGACCACTGCAGAAGATTGAGAGAAAATGAAAGATGTTTCCTATGCTTCATCCATAGGCTCTATCATGTATGCAATGATGTGTACCAGACCTGATGTGTGCCTTGCTATTAGTTTAGCAGGGAGGTACCAAAGTAATCCAGGAGTGGATCACTGGACAGCGGTCAAGAACATCTTGAAATACCTGAAAAGGACTAAGGATATGTTTCTCGTTTATGGAGGTGACAAAGAATTCATCGTAAATGGTTACGTTGATGCAAGCTTTGACACTGATCCGGACGATTCTAAATTGCAAACCGGATACATGTTTATATTGAACGGTGGAGCTGTCAGTTGGAGCAGTTCTAAACAAAGCGTCGTGGCGGGATCTACGTGTGAAGCGGAGTACATTGCTGCTTCGGAAGCAGCGAATGAAGGAGTCTGGATGAAGGAGTTCATATCTGATCTAGGTTTCATACCTAGTGCATCAGGACCAATGAAAATGTTTTGTGACAATACTGGTGCAATTGCCTTGGCAAAGGAATCCAGATTTCACAAGAGAACCAAGCACATCAAGAGACGCTTCAATTCCATCCGCGATCAAGTCCAGGTGGGAGACATAGAGATTTGCAAGGTACATACGAATCTAAATGTTGCAAACCCGTTGACTAAGCCTCTCTCACGATCAAAACATGATCAGCACCAAGACTCCATGGGTGTTAGAACCATTACTGTGTAATCTAGATTATTGACTCTAGTGCAAGTGGGAGACTGAAGGAAATATGCCCTAGAGGCAATAATAAAGTTATTATTTATTTCCTTATATCATGATAAATGTTTATTATTCATGCTAGAATTGTATTAAACAGAAACATGATACATGTGTGAATACATAGACAAACAGAGTGTCACTAGTATGCCTCTACTTGACTAGCTCGTTGATCAAAGATGGTTATGTTTCCTAACCATAGACATGAGTTGTCATTTGATAAACAGGATCACATCATTAGGAGAATGATGTGATTGACTTGACCCATTCCGTTAGCTTAGCACTTGATCGTTTTAGTTTACTGCTATTGCTTTCTTCATGACTTATACATGTTCCTATGACTATGAGATTATGCAACTCCCTATTACCAGAGGAACACTTTGTGTGCTACCAAACATCACAACATAACTGGGTGATTATAAAGGTGCTCTACAGGTGTCTCCAAAGGTACTTGTTGAGTTGGCATGTATCGAGATTAGGATTTGTCACTCCAATTGTCGGAGAGGTATCTATGGGCCCATTCGGTAATGCACATCACTATAAGCCTTGCAAGCATTGTAACTAATGAGTTAGTTGCGGGATGATGTATTACAGAACGAGTAAAGAGACTTGCCGGTAACGAGATCGAACTAGGTATTGATATACCGGCGATCAAATCTCGGGCAAGTAACGTACTGATGACAAAGGGAACAACGTATGTTGTTATGCGGTTTGACCGATAAAGATCTTCGTAGAATATGTGGGAGCTAATATGAGCATCCAGGTTCCGCTATTGGTTATTGACTGGAGCCGTGTCTCGGTCATGTCTACATAGTTCTCGAACCCGTAGGGTCCGCACACTTAAAGTTCGGTGATGATCGGTATTATGAGTTTTTGTGTTTTGATGTACCGAAGGTAGTTCGGAGTCCCGGATATGATCACAGACATGACGAGGAGTCTCAAAATGGTCGAAACATAAAGATCGATATATTGGACGACTATGTTCGGACACCGGAAAGGTTCCGGAAGGTTTCAGACATATACCGGAGTACCTGGGGGTTACTGGAACCCTGGGGGGAGTTAACTGGGCCTCAAGGGCTCTAGTGGGAGAAGAGGAGGGACGGCCAAGGGCAGCCGCGCGCCCCTCCCCCTCTAGTCCGAATTGGACAAGGAGGGGGGCGGCGCCCCCCTTTCCTTCTCCCCTCCTACTCCAACTAGGAAAAGAGGAAGTCCTACTCCCGGTGGGAGTAGGACTCCACCCTTGGCGCGCCCTCCTCCTGGCTAGCCGCCTCCCCCTAGATCCTTTATATATGGGGGCAGGGGGCACCCCATAGACACACAAGTTGATCATTGATCCCTTAGCCGTGTGTGGTGCCCCCCTCCACCATAATCCACCTCGATCATATCGTAGCGGTGCTTAGGCGAAGCCCTGTGTCGGTAGCAACATCATCACTGTCATAACGCCGTCGTGTTGACAGAACTCTCCTGTGAAGCTCTGCTGGATCGGAGTTCGTGGGACGTCATCGAGCTGAACGTGTGCTGAACTCGGAGGTGTCGTGCGTTCGGTACTTGGATCGTTCGGATTGTGAAGACGTTCGACTACATCAACCGCGTTCTCATAACGCTTCCGCTTATGGTCTACGAGGGTACATGGACGATACTCTTCCCTCTCGCTGCTATGCATCACCATGATCTTGCGTGTGCGTAGGAAAATTTTGAAATTACTATGTTCCCCACCAAACACAACATTGGATCATAATATGTGGCATAAAGCACCTGTTCATGTAGGGATTACAGCAGGGTGCGGGAGAGTGGACCACATAAAAGAGATGAAGATGGTGATGATGATGATGATGTTGATGAAGACGATCACCTCGGCGATGATTCCCCTCCCGATGGCACTCCGACGCCACCGAGACTGAGGAGGAGAGGTTCTCCCCCTTGTGCTTCCTCCTCCATGGCCTCCCCCCTGAATGGGGAGAGGTTCTCCCTCTCGTCCTTGGCCTTCATGACGATGTTGGCCCCTCCGGATCCTCCTCCATGCCCTTCGGTGATGATGGCCCCCTCCGGCACCAGGGTGCCAGAGAGGGCCTAGATTGATTTCTAATGGCTACAGAGGCTTGCGGCGACGGAACTTCCGATCTAGGTTATTTCCTGGGGGTTTCTGTATTTATAGGAATTTTTGGCATCAGTTTGACGTCAGGGGGGTCTCCGAGTCATCCACGAGATAGCGGCCCATGCCCAGGGGGGTGGGGCGCGCCCCCCACCATCATGGATGGCTCGGGCTCTTCTAGCCCAACTCTTTTACTCCGGGGGCTTCTTTTGGTCCATAAAAAATCATCAAAAATTGGCACGTTAATTGGACTCCGTTTGGTATTCCTTTTCTGCAATACTCAACAACAAGGGAAAAAACAGAAACGGGCACTGGGCTCTAGGTTGATAGGTTAGTCCCAAAAATCATATAAAATAGCATATAAATGCATATAAAACATCTAAGATGGATAATATAATAGCATGAATACTTCATAAATTATAGATACATTGGAGACGTATCAGCATCCCAAGCTTAATTCCTGCTCGTCCTTGAGTAGGTAAATGATAAAAAAATAATTTATGAAGTGTGAATGCTAGCAAGTGCATAAGTTTGATCAACGATAGTTCCAATCACTTTTTCTAGCATCATTATATATCATAACAATAGCTCAACTCATGAAACTTCTCATGATCAAGTAACAAGCTATTCACATGTTAAAGTATAGATCATAAACTTTCTTGAAAACTAACAAACCGTGCTCTTAGTCATCAAACAATTGCAATTCATCTTATTTTTGGGAAGGGTCTATGTAAGAGCTTTGATTCAGCAAACTCCACATACTCAATTATCATTTAATCTTTCACAATTGCTAACACTCATGTGATATTTATGGTTTCAAAGTTTTAATCGGACACAGAGAAAGATAGGGGCTTATAGTTTCGCCTCCCAACCTTTTACCTCAAGGGTAATGTCAACAATAATAATTTATGAAAACCTACATCTAAGTGGATATATATATATATATCCGGATCGCTCCAACACAAAGTGCTTGCCAAAGGAAAACATGTAAAAAGGAAAGGTGTTGATCACCATGACTCTTGTATAAAGTATAGGACAAAAATAAAAGATAGGCCCTTCACAGAGGGAAGCATAGGTTGTTGATTAGCCACAAGTATAGGGGATCGCAACAGTTTTCGAGGGTAGAGTATTCAACCCAAATTTATTGATTCGACACAAGGGGAGCCAAAGAATATTCTCAAGTATTAGCAGCTGAGTTGCCAATTCAACCACACCTGGAAACTTAATATCTGCAGCAAGGTATCTAGTAGCAAAGTAATATGATAGTAGTGGTAACGGTGGTAAAAGGTAACGGTAGCAAAAGTAATATTTTTGGTGTTTTATAGTGATTGTAACAATAACAAGAAAAAGTAAATAAGCGAAGAACAATATATGGAAAGCTCATAGGCATTGGATCGGTGATGGAGAATTATGCCAGATGCGATCGATCATGTAACAGTCATAACCTAGGGTGACACAGAACTAGCTCCAGTTCATCAATGTATTGTAGGCATGTATTCCGAATATAGTCATACGTGCTTATGGAAAAGAACTTGCATGGCATCTTTTGTCCTACCCTCCCGTGGCAGCGGGGTCCTAGCAGAAACTAAGGGATATTAAGGCCTCCTTTTAATAGAGTACTAGACCAAAGCATTAACACATAGTGAATACATGAACTCCTCAAACTACGATCATCATCGGGAGTGGTCCCGATTATTGTCACTTCGGGGTTGCCGGATCATAACACATAGTAGGTGACTATAGAATTGCAAGATAGGATAAAGAACTCTCATATATTGATGAAAACATAATAGGTTCAGATCTGAAATCATGGCACTCGGGCCCTAGTGACAAGCATTAAGCATAGCAAAGTCATAGCAACATCAATCTCAGAACATAGTGGATACCAGGGATCAAACCCTAACAAAACTAACTCGATTACATGATAAATCTCATCCAACCCATCACCGTCCAGCAAGCCTACGATGGAATTACTCACGCACGGCGGGGAGTGTCGGTGTCAAAACCGGCGGATCTCGGGTAGGGGGTCCCGAACTGTGCATCTAAGGCGGATGCTAACAGGAGGCAGGGGACACGATGTTTACCTAGGTTCGGGCCCTCTTGAAGGAGGTAATACCCTACGTCCTGCTTGATTGTTCTTGATGATATGAGTATTACGAAAGTTGATCTACCACGAGATCGTAGAGGCTAAACCCTAGAAGCTAGCCTATGGTATGATTGTATGTTGTCCTACAGACTAAACCCTTTGGTTTATATAGACACCGGAGGGGGCTAGGGTTACACAGAGTCGGTTACAAGGGAGGAGATCTACATATCCGTATTGCCAAGCTTGCCTTCTACGCCAAGGAAAGTCCCATCCGGACACGGGACGAAGTCTTCAATCTTGTATCTTCATAGTCCGGCCAAAGGATATAGTCCGGCTGTCCGGAGACCCCCTAATCCAGGACTCCCTCATTAGCCCCTGAACCAGGCTTCAATGATGATGAGTCCGGCGCGCAATTTTGTCTTCAACATTGCAAGGCGGGTTCCTCCTCCAAATACTCCATAGAAGATTTTGAACACAAGGATAGTGTCCGGCACTGCAAAACAATTTCCACATACCACCGTAGATAGAATAATATTTCCACAAATCTAATCTGCTGACATGTTTGAACGCATGACATCATGTCATGGCCCGGTCATTATTCGAACTGTTTTTCTCAACCAGCACTGCACATATTGCGAGGCAGTTTTCTTGACACGTCTTGTCGAAGCAGAGATTGTGTCCCCCTTATTACGGGATTCTCATCAATACGGACGTGGGTAACCCACTCGTGCCCGTTGGTATGACTCCTCGATTTTAGACAAGTCCAAAACAGCCGCGAGGAGGACGCTTGATATTCACCCTCTTTATAAAGAGGCCAAGGCCTATCCTTTTTTCCTCTCGTGTTCAATCGAATCCTTCCCCCGCCTCAAGTTCCAACACCCAAGGCTCAGGTCAGGCGCTTCGGACCTTCAACCATGTCCGGATCCAACCTCCAAGGTCGGTGGATGCCTTCCTCTGTCACAGAGGAGGACATTAAGAAGCTGAGAGAGGCCAGGTATCTGACCGCCGAAATCTCGCACAGGCTGCCCACCCAAGGGCAGGTCATCCCCACTCCCGAACCAAACGAGAGTGTTGTGTTCATCTCTCACTTCCTCCGAGGGCTAGGCCTCACTCTGGATCCCTTTGTAGGGGGGGTCATGTTCTATTATGGGCTGCATTTCCATGATCTGGCCCCGGATTCCCTCCTTCACATATCGTCGTTCATCATCGTATGTGAGGCCTTCCTCCGCATTACCCCACACTTCAGCCTGTGGCTCAAGACCTTAAATGTGAAGCCGAAGATGATCGAGGGGCGGCACGTAGAGTGCGGAGGTGCCGTAATAAGCAAAAGCGCTGATGCTCCATGGCTAGAGGGTTCCTTCCCAGAGGTGTCCAGTTTGTGGCAGCGGGAGTGGTTTTATATCACAACTCCCCGAAGTGCCAAGTGGGTAGCCGCCCCTGCCTTTCGCTCGGGCCCCCCACCACAACTGACATCATGGATCAGCAAAGGGCTGAACTGGGGTCCAGTAAATGATGTGCCAATATTGCAGAGTCGCATCCGAGATCTCCTTGAGAGAGATGTCAGCCTGGTCATGGTAATGCAAGTCATGCTAGTTCATCGAGTCCAGCCTTGCAAACGTTGACCCCTCCGTATGTGGGAATTCAACCTGAAAG